>NC_057813.1:21576119-21811006 GCF_018294505.1 Triticum aestivum
CTTAAGGTTCGATGACGCTAGGGTTATGAAGGAAGTTTGTATGTGGTTACTGAATGTTGTTCGGAGTCCCGGATGAGATCTCGTACGTCACGAGGAGTTCCGGAATGGTACGGAGGTAAAGATTTATATATGGGAAGTCCTGTTTTGGTCACCGGAAAAGTTTCGGGTTTTATCGGTAACGTACCGGGACCACCGGGAGGGTCCTGGGGGTCCACCAAGTGGGGCCACCATCCCCGGAGGGCTGCATGGGCCAAGTGTGGGAGGGGACCAGCCCCAGGTGGGCTGGTGCGCCCCCTCACAAGGCCCAAGGCGCAGGAAGAGTGGGAGGGGGGCAAACCCTAGGGCAGATGGGCCCTAAGGCCCACCCCAGGTGCGCCTCCCCTCTCTCCCCTTCTGGCCGCCACCCAGATGGGATCTGGGGGCTGCCGCCACCCCTGGGGAGGGAACCCTAGAGGGTGCGCAGCCCCCTCCCCTCCCCCTATATATACTTGAGGGTCTTGGGGCTGCCAACACATGAGTTTCTCTCCTTCTTGGCGCAGCCCTAGCTCTCTCCCTCCTCGTCTCTTGCGGTGCTTGGCGAAGCCCTGCTGGATCACCACGCTCCTCCACCACCACCACGCCGTAGTGCTGCTGCTGGATGGAGCCTTCCTCAACCTCTCCCTCTCTCCTTGCTGGATCAAGGCATGGGAGACGTCACCGGGCTGCATGTGTGTTGAACGCGGAGGTGCCGTCCGTTCGGCACTAGGATCATCGGTGATTTGGATCACGACGAGTACGACTCCATCAACCCCGTTCACTTGAACGCTTCCGCTTAGCGATCTATAAGGGTATGTAGATGCACTCTCCTTCCCCTCGTTTCTGGTTTCTCAATAGATAGATCTTGGTGACACGTAGGAAAATTTTGAATTTCTGCTACGTTCCACAACAGTGGCATCATGAGCTAGGTCTATTGCGTAGATTCTTTGCACGAGTAGAACACAAAGTAGTTGTGGGCGTTGATTTTGTTCAATATGCTTATCGTTACTAGTCCAATCTTGTTTCGACGGTATTGTGGGATGAAGCGGCCCGGACCGACCTTACACGTACTCTTACGCGAGACAGGTTCCACCGACTAACATGCACTTGGTGCATAAGGTGGCTAGCGGGTGCCAGTCTCTCCCACTTTAGTCGGAACGGATTCGATGAAAAGGGTCCTTATGAAGGGTAAATAGCAATTGGCATATCACGTTGTGGTTTTGCGTAGGTAAGAAACGTTCTTGCTAGAAACCCATAGCAGCCACATAAAACATGCAAACAACAATTAGAGGACGTCTAACTTGTTTTTGCAGGGTATGCTATGTGATGTGATATGGCCAAGAAGAATGTGATGAATGATATCTGATGTATGAGATTGATCATGTTCTTGTAATAGGAATCACGACTTTGCATGTCAATGAGTATGACAACCGGCAGGAGCCATAGGAGTTGTCTTTATTTATTGTATGACCTGCGTGTCATTGAACAACGCCATGTAATTACTTTACTTTATTGCTAACCGGTAGCCATAGTAGTAGAAGTAATAAGTTGGCGAGACAACTTCATGGAGACACGATGATGGAGATCATGATGATGGAGATCATGGTGTCATGGTGGTGACGATGATGATCATGGAGCCCCGAAGATGGAGATCAAAAGGAGCAATATGATATTGGCCATATCATGTCACTATTTGATTGCATGTGATGTTTATCATGTTTATACATCTTATTTTCTTAGAACGACGGTAGTAAATAAGATGATCCCTCATTAAAATTTCAAGAAAGTGTTCCCCCTAACTGTGCACCGTTGCGAAAGTTCGTCGTTTCGAAGCACCACGTGATGATCGGGTGTGATAGATTCTTACGTTCACATACAACAGGTGTAAGCCAGATTTACACACGCGAAACACTTAGGTTAACTTGACGAGCCTAGCATGTACAGACATGGCCTCGGAACACAAGAGACCGAAAGGTCAAGCATGAGTCGTATAGTAGATACGATGAACATGAAGATGTTCACCGATGATGACTAGTCCGTCTCATGTGATGATCGGACACGGCCTAGTTGACTCGGATCATGTAATCACTTAGATGAGTAGAGGGATGTCTATCTGAGTGGGAGTTCATAAGATGAACTTAATTATCTTGAACATAGTCAAAAGATCTTTGCAAATTATGTCGTAAGCTCGCGCTTTAGTTCCACTGTTTAGATATGTTCCTAGAGAAAATATAGTTGAAAGTTGACAGTAGCGATTATGCGATCAGTAGAAAGCTTATGTCCTTAATGCACCGCTCAGTGTGCAGAACCCCAAACATCGTTTGTGGATGTTGCGAACATCGGACATACACGTTTTGATAACTACGTGATAGTTCGGTTAAACGGTTTAGAGTTGAGGCACCAAATACGTTTTCGAAACATCGCGGAACATATGAGATGTTTCGAGGGCTGAAATTGGGATTTCAGGCTCGTGCCCACGTCAAGAGGTATGAGACCTCCGGCGATTTTCTTAGCCTGCAAACTAAGGGAGAAAAGCTCAATCGTTGAGCTTGTTCTCAGATTGTCTGAGTGCGACAATCACTTGAATCGAGCGGGAGTTGATCTTCCAGAGATAGTGATGTTTCTCCAAAGTCATTGCCACCAAGCTGCTAGAGCTTCGTGATGAACTATAACATATCAGGGATATATATGATGATCCTTGAGGTATTCGCGATGTTTGACACCGCGAAAGTAGAAATCAAGAAGGAGCATCATTTGTTGATGGTTGGTGAAACCACTAGTTTCAAGAAGGGCAAGGGCAAGAAAGGATACTTCATGAAACGGCAAATCAGCTGCTGCTCTAGTGAAGAAACCCAAGGTTGAACCCAAACCCGAGACTAAGTGCTTCTATAATAAGGGGAACAACCACTGGAGCAGAATTAACCTAGATACTTGGTAGATGAGAAGGCTGGCAAGGTCGATAGAAGTATATTGGATATACATTATGTTAATGTGTACTTTACTAGTACCCCTAGTAGCACCAGGGTATTAGATACCGGTTCGGTTGCTAAGTGTTAGTAACTCGAAATAAAAGGCTACGGAATAAACGGAGACTAGCTAAAGGTGAGCTGACAATATGTGTTGGAAGTGTTTCCATGTTTGATGTGATCAAACATCGCACGCTCCCTCTACCATCAAGATTAGTATTAAACCTGAATAATTGTCTTTTGGTGTTTGCGTTGAGCATAGACATGATTGGATTATGTCTATCGCAATACGGTTATTCATTTAAGGAGAATAATGGTTACTCTGTTTATTTGAATAATACCTTCAATGGTCTTGCACCTAAAATGAATGGTTTATTGAATCTCGATCGTAGTGATACACATGTTCATGCCAAAAGATATAAGATAGTAATGATAGTACCACCTACTTGTGGCACTGCCATGTAAGTCATATTGGTATAAAACACATGAAGAAGCTCCATGTTGATGGATCTTTGGACTCACTCGTTTTTTAAAAGTTTGAGACATGCGAGCCATGTCTATTGGTGTATATGGATGAAGAAACTCCATGCAGATGGATCATTTGGACTCTCTTGATTTTGAATCACTTGAGACATGCAAATCATACCACATGGGCAAGATGACTGAAAGCCTCGTTTTCAGTAAAATGGAACAAGAAAGCAACTTGTTGGAAGTAATACATTTTGATGTGTGCAGTCCAATGAGTGCTCAGGCACGCAGTGGATATCGTTATGTTCTTACTTCACGGATGATTTGAGTAGATACTGAGTATATTTACTTGATGAAACACAAGTCTGAATTATTGAATGGTTCAGGTAATTTCAGAGTGAAGTTGAAGATCATCGTGACAAGAGGATAAAATGTCTATGATATGATCATAGAGATGAGTATCTGAGTTACGAGTTTGGCACACAATTAAGACATTGTGGAGATTGTTCCACAACCAATACCGCCTGGAACACCATAGTGTGATGGTGTGTCCGAACATCATAACTGCACCCTATTGGATATGGTGCATACCATGATGTCTCTTATCGAATTACCACTATCGTTTATGGGTTAGGCATTAGAGACAACCACATTCACTTTAAATAGGGCACCACGTAATTCTGTTGAGATGACACCGTATGAACTATGGTTTAGAGAAACCTAAGCTGTCATTTCTTAAAGGTTTGGGGCTGCAACACTTATGTGAAAAAGTTTCAGGTTGATAAGCTCGAACCCAAAGCGGATAAAATGCATCTTCATAGGACACCCAAAACAGTTGGGTATACCTCCTAATTCAGATACGAAAGCAATAGGGATTGTTCCTTGAATCGGGTCCTTTCTCGAGGAAAAGTTTGTCTCGAAAAGTTGAGTGGGAGGATGGTGGAGACTTGATATGGTTATTGAACCGTCACTGCAACTAGTGTGTAGCAGGGCACATGAAGTTGTTCCTATGGCACCTACACCAATTGAAGTAGAAGCTTATGATAGTGATCATGAAACTTCGGATCAAGTCACTGCCGTACCTCGTAGGGTGACAAGGATGCGTACTGCTTCAGAGTGGTAAAGTAATCCTGTCTTGAAGGTCATGTTGCTAGACAACAATGAACCTACGAGCTATGGAGAAGCGATGGTTGGCCCAAATTCCGACAAATGGTTAGAAGCCATGAAATCTGAGATAGGATCCATAGCATGGACTTTGGTGGACTTGCCCGTTGATCGGCAAGCCATTGAGATAAATGGATCTTTAAGACGGACATGGACGGTAATGTCACCATCTATGAAGCTTGACTTGTGGCGAAGAGTTTTTCACAAGTTCAAGGAGTTGACTACGATGAGATTTTCTCATCCGTAGCAATGCTTAAGTCCGTCGGAATCATGTTGGCATTAGCTACATTTATGAAATCTGGCAGATGGATGTCAAAACGAGTTTCCTTACCAGTTTTCGTAAGGAAAGGTTATATGCAATACAATCAGAAAGGTTTTATCGATCCTAAGGATGTTAAAAGGTATGCTAGCTCTAGTGATCCTTCTAAGGACTGGAGTAAGCATCTCGGAGTTGGAACGTACGCTTTGATGAGATGATCAAAGATTTTGGATTTATACAAAGTTTATGAGAAACTTGTATTTCCAAGGAAGTGAGTGGCAGCACTATAGAATTTTTGATGAGTATATGTTGTTGACATATTGTTGATCAG
The DNA here is from genome assembly GCF_018294505.1 of Triticum aestivum. Lineage (NCBI taxonomy): Eukaryota > Viridiplantae > Streptophyta > Magnoliopsida > Poales > Poaceae > Triticum > Triticum aestivum. The sequence continues at coordinate 21,581,323 of NC_057813.1, forward strand.
AAATGATGTAGAATTTCTGGAAAGCATATAGGGTTATTTGAAAGGTGTTTTTCAATAGCAAACCTGGAATAAGCTGCTTGAACATTGAGCATCAAGATCTATGAGGATAGATCAAAAACGCTAAATGGTACTTTCAAATGAGCACATACCTTGACATGATCTTGAAGGTGTTCAAGATGGATCAGTCAAAGAAGGAGTTCTTGGCTGAGTTGTAAGGTATGAAGTTAAGACTTAAAGCTCGAGCACGGCAGAAAAGAGAGAAAGGACGAAGGTCGTCCCCTATGCTTTAGACGTAGGCTCTACAGTATGCTATGCTGTGTACCGCACCTGATGTGTGCCTTGCCACATGTCTGGCAAGAGGGTAAAAAGGTGATCAAGGAGTGGATCACCAGATAGCGGTCAAAATTGTCCTTGGAGTAATAAGGACATGTTTCTCGATTATGGAGGTGATAAAGAGTTTGGCGTAAAGGGTTACGTCGATGCAAGCTTTAACACCTATCCGAATGACTCTGAGTAGCAAAACGGATACATATAGTGGAGCAACCATTTGGAATAGCTCCAAGTGGAGCGTGGAAGCAGCATTTACAATATGACCTAGAGATTTGCGAAGTACATGCGGATCTGAATGTTGCAGACCCGTTGACTAAAACCTCTCTTACAAGCAAAACATGATCAAACCCCAGAACTCATTGAGTATTAATCACATGATGATGTGAACTAGTTTAGTGACACTAGTAAACTCTTTGGATGTTGGTCACATGGCGATGTGACCTGTGAGTGTTAATCACATGGTGATGTGAACTAGATTATTGACTCTAGTGCAAGTGGGAGACTGTTGGAAATATGCCCTAGAGGCAATAATAAATAAGTTATTATTATATTTCCTTGTTCATGATAATCGTTTATTATCCATGCTATAATTGTATTGAAAGGAAACTCAGATACATGTGTGGATACATAGACAACACCATGTCCCTAGTAAGCCTCTAATTGACTAGCTCGTTGATCAATAGATGATTACGGTTTCTTGACCATGGACATTGGATGTCGTTGATAACGGGATCACATCATTAGGAGAATGATGTGATGGACAAGACCCAATCCTAAGCCTAGCACAAAGATCGTAGTTCATATGCTAAAGCTTTTCTAATGTCAAGTATCATTTCCTTAGACCATGAGATTGTGCAACTCCCAGATACCGTAGGAATGCTTTGGGTGTACCAAACGTCACAACGTAACTGGGTGGCTATAAAGGTGCACTATAGGTATCTCCGAAAGTGTCTGTTGGGTTGGCATGAATCGAGACTGGGATTTGTCACTCCGTGTGACGGAGAGGTATCTCTGGGCCCACTCGGTAGGACATCATCATAATGTGCACAATGTGTTCAAAGAGTTGATCGCGGGATGATGTGTTACGGAACAAGTAAAGAGACTTGCCGGTAACGAGATTGAACAAGGTATCGGTATACCGACGATCGAATCTCGGGCAAGTATAATACCGCTAGACAAAGGGAATTGTATACAGGATTGATTGATCCTTGACATCATGGAACATGTGGGAGCCAACATGGGTATCCAGATCCTGATGTTGGTTATTGACCGGAGAACATCTCGGTCATGTCTGCATGGTTCCCGAACCCGTAGGGTCTACACACTTAAGGTTCGATGACGCTAGGGTTATGAAGGAAGTTTGTGTGTGGTTACAGAATGTTGTTCGGAGTCCCGGATGAGATCCCGGACGTCACGAGGAGTTCCGGAATGGTCCGGAGGTAAAGATTTATATATGGGAAGTCCTGTTTTGATCACCGGAAATGTTTCGGGTTTTATCGGTAACGTACTGGGACCACCGGGAGGGTCCCGGGGGTCCACCAAGTGGGGCCACCATACTCGAAGGGCTGCATGGGCCAAGTGTGGGAGGGGACCAGCCCCGAGTGGGCTGGTGCGCCCCCCCCCCCCGCGCAAGGCCGAAGGCGCAGGAAGAGTGGGAGGGGGCAAATCCTAGGGCAGATGGGCCCTAAGGCCCACCCTAGGTGCGCCTCCCCTCTCTCCCCTTCTGGCCGCCACCCAGATGGGATCTGGGGGCTGCCACCACCCCTGGGGAGGGAACCCTAGAGTGGCCGCAGCCCCCTCCCCTCCTCCTATATATACTTGAGGGTCTTGGGGCTGCCAACACATGAGTTTCTCTCCCTCTTGGCGCAGCCCTACCTCTCTCCCTCCTCGTCTCCTGTGGTGCTTGGCGAAGCTCTGCTGGATCACCATGCTCCTCCACCACCACCACGCCGTAGTGCTGCTGCTGGATGGAGTCTTCCTCAACCTCTACCTCTCTCCTTGCTGGATCAAGGCATGGGATACGTCACCGGGCTGCATGTGTGTTGAACGCGGAGGTGCCGTCCGTTCGGCACTAGGATCATCGGTGATTTGGATCACGACAAGTACGACTCCATCAACCCCGTTCACTTGAACGCTTCCGCTTAGCGATCTACAAAGGTATGTAGATGCACTCTCCTTCCCCTCATCGCTAGTTTCTCCATAGATAGATCTTGGTGACACGTAGGAAAATTTTGAATTTCTACTACGTTCCCCAACAATATCTCGTTGAGAGAGAGGGAGATGGATAAAATCAATGAATAATAAAGAGAGGAGCTTTTGACACCTTTCTCCCTGAAGGAAATTCATCAAGTGGTCTTTGGGATGAAAAGAAATAAAAGCCCTGGCCCTGATGGGTTCCCTGCTGATTTCTACCAAGATTTTTGGGAGGTGGTCGAGTGGGATCTGAAAAACCTAGTAGATGGTTTTGCAAAAGGAGAATTTAACATTGCCAGACTCAACTATGGCATAATTACTCTAATCCCGAAAACTAATGATGCTAAACAAATTCAGAAGTTTAGGCCCATTTGCCTGCTGAATGTTAGTTTCAAAATTATTACTAAAATCCTTATTAATAGGTTGGCTAAGTGTGTGGCCCTTGTGATTTCCAGAACCCAAACTGCCTTCATCAAAGACAGATATATAATGGAAGGAATTGTGATTTTGCATGAGGCCCTGAACTCCTTTCATAAAAATATAGAAGATGCCCTAGTTTTTAAAGTGGATTTTGAGAAAGCATATGATAAAATCAAATGGCCCTTTGTGATATAGATGTTGAAAATGAAAGGGTTCCCTGATAAATGGTCTGACTGGGTGATGGAAACCATGAGAGGGGGACATGTTGGAATTAAAGTGAATGATGAAATTGGCCCGTATTTTAAAACCTTTAAAGGATTAAGGCAAGGAGATGCCATGTCACCTTTGCTGTTTGACATTGCTGCTGATGCCCTAGCCTTTATAATGAGTAATGCCCTGAAGCATGATTTGGTTAAGGGGGTGCTAAACAAAAATGGGGGGAAGGGAATTAATATGTTACAGTATGCTGATGATACTATATTTTTGATCAAAGATGAGGTAGAAAGTGTGAAAAATCTTAAACTCATACTAGGGGCTTTTGAGCCAATGTATGGACTTAAAATAAATTTTCATAAAAGTGAATTGCTGTTATTTGGCAAAGCTAGAGAGAAACAAATGACCTACCAAGAAATACTAACATGTAAGATGGGGGACTTTCCCCTGAAATACTTGGGAATGCCTGTTTCTGAGAACAGAATCAGGAACACACACTGGGGGTGTGTGACTGACAAAATTGAAAAAAGGTGTGGGTGTTGGCAGGGGAAGCTACTGGGCTCCATTGCGGGGAGAATTACCTTGGTGCAAGCGTGCCTGACTAACATACCTTTGTTCATGATGTCCTTTTATGTTGTGCCTAAAGGGATCATAAAGAAGGCTGATTTCTTTAGATCTAGGGTGGTATGGCAAGAAGATGAGAATGCCAAAAAATACCACCTAGTGAATTGGAAAGATTGTTGTCTGCCCAAAGAAATGGGTGGTTTAGGGATACTAAACCTGGAAATTATGAATATTGCACTTCTTTCCAAGTGGTTTTGGAAAATGGAGAATGAAAAGGGTTTGTGGCAGGATATTTTGGATGGAAAATATAGAAAGGGGGGTTGTTTGGCTTTAGTAAGTAAGAAGCTTGGGGACTCACAATTTTGGGCTACCTTGCTTAAAATTAAAGAAATTTTCTACAAATTTGTTAAGAAAAAAGTGGGAGATGGGAGAAATACTAGGTTTTGGGAAGATTCATGGGTTGATGATAAGCCTTTGAGGGAGGCTTACCCTAGGCTATATGATATATGCTTTGACCACAACATTACTGTGGAGGAGGCCATACAAAAAGGGTGGCATGGGTTTAGATTTAGAAGGTCCTTGCATGGGGAGACTTTGGAGCTTTGGAATAGTCTCAAAAAGAGATGTGAGGAAATTCAAATGCAGGGAGGGGCAGACAAAGTTCTCTGGACCCTCACTGCTGATCATAAGTTTTCTGTAGGGTCCTTGTATAGGAAACTGATAGCTGTTGGGATGAAATTCCCACAAAAATACTTATGAAAGACCAAGGTGCCTGCATAACTGAAAGTGTTTTTATGGTTGATTAAGAAAAAAAGCATCCTAACTAGAGATGTGCTGCTTAAAAAAGGTTGGAAGGGTGAAAAAATGTGTTTTGTGCGGGAAAGATGAATCAATTGATCATTTATTCTTTTCTTGCTCTGTTGCTTCATTGTTATGAAGTTTGGTCAGATGTGTGGGTGGATTTAAAACTATTCCATCAAATGTAAAAGACTGCTTTGGAGAATGGATTAGGAAATTTAATAAAGATGATAGGAAACTGGTGCTGGTGGGGATTTCAGCCCTGCTTTGGTCAATTTGGAAAAGAAGGAATGAAATTGTCTTTGAAAATAAAAGGATAAATGATCCTTTATATGTTGTCAAACTGATGTGCAGGTGATTAATTGACTGGTCTATTATGTAGATAAAGGAGTCGTCAAGAAAAACGTTGGAGCTGGGAGCAAGGGTGCTAGAACAGGCAGCAAATGAAGTGTTCACAGCCAAGCAGGGTTGGAGAATCAACGTTGCAAGATTGGAATGAAGACTCTCCTGCGGTGGTGAACCTGATGTTTGGCGTTCCTGTAGATTAGATCCTTGGCTCCTTTTTTGCTGCTTTTGCTTTGGTCTGATGTAATGGTGATCGAGATAGTTTGAACTCGGTTGGCCCTGTGTTGGTCGTTGGGAATGATGTATGATCGGGTTGGCTCTGGTTCGATCTTTTCGTTCCTATTTAAACTCGTTTGTAGAACTTTGTGGTTTTCAGTAATGAAAATCAGAAGGGGCAAGCCCTTCTTTGATAAAAAAAAGGTGAGCAACATAAATCTGAGAAGATCGGCGGGACAAAATACGCCTCCTGACGAGGCTTAGCATAACAACAGAGTTAAACCGAATAATATTGCACGTAGGAGCTCCAGCGAGATCACAAAAGTTGCTGATGTGCACTACAGACAGATAAACCAGCATATAATTAACGACGCATAACAAAGGATCGATCACACGAGACAATCTTTTCATGGCCGGGTTCAAGGCATAGCATTTCCTCGTAGTCCCCGGGAAGCTCGTAGCCGCAGACCGGGCACAGACGGTTAACGCTGAGCACCCTGAAGATGCACCGCTGATGGAAGGCGTGGGCGCACGGCAGCGCCCTCAGCCTGTCCCCCTCGGGAAAATATCTAGTGCTACCATGCTTTAGGTGCTACCATGATACAAGCTTCTGAGCCGTTGGATTCTCAGATCTGATGGCTCTCAATAACTCTGCAACATTTGCAAAAACACCTACGAGGAGTTCAAAAATTGCACATCGGTGCAGCAGATCCAACAACTCCCGGATGTCGTCCAATCTAAGAATCCGACGGCCCAGATGCCCGTATCATGGTAGCATTTAAGCCTCGGTAGCACTAGATACTCTCCGTGTCCCCCTCCTCGAAGTCGTCGTGGCAGACGTGGCAGTACCGCTCCCTCATGTCGCCCGACCTCGGGGTGGCCAGTGTTAGGAATAGATTTACATGTTAGTTAATTAACACGGGTTAATTAACGAACCGTCATTAGTTGAATATAGGTGTGTCCAACACTGAACAGACACCTCGTACGGATGCATGTGTCCGTACGGACACATTCTTTCCCTTCTCATCTCTATTTTATGGAAAAACTAACGCCCACACGTGTGGGCGTTTGCAGATCGCCACACGCCTTCATCACCACTCATTTTGCCATGTATGAATAGATGACATCAACAGAAATCTTTTTGGTTTTTGGCTTAAAAATATTTTATCTCCTAAATAAAAAAGCGAACTAAAAATTCGTTTTCACCATTCAATCCGTCTCGACGAGATCTTCAAAACTAGACCCCATGTTGATATGTTTCGACGAATTTTTTTTTTGCCCAGAAGTTCCCATGATGTTTACACTATAGTTGCCATAGTGCTTAAGCTAAAGTTGCCATGTGGCAATTTTAGTTTGTAGATCATGGCAATTTTAGTTTTTTGATGATGACAATTCCAGTACTTTGACCATGAAAATATTTTTTATGGAACCATGGCAATTTTAAGTGCATGTATCATGGCAATTTTAGTTTATGGTGCATGGCAAGTCTAGTTTTTTAATTCTCCATTTTATAATATGTTAAAATTTATTTTTTAATGTAAAAGAAAATAGTTAAAACATATCATGGCAACTTCAGTGTAAATATCATGGCAATTCATGTGCAATAGATATGGCAACTTTTAACCAATTTTTTTTGCCAAAATATATAGATATAAGATCTAGTTTTGAAGATCTCATCGCGAGGGATTTAATGGTGAAAATGGATCTTCAATCGGATTTTTCATTTAAGAGATAAAAACATTTTAAAAATTGAAAATCCAAAAAGATTCTCACATGCATGCATGCGATGATGTGACAATCTATTTGCATTAGAGACGTGTGGTGCGTCTCCTTTGCTGCCACACGTGTGGCAGTTATCAACGTCCCTATTTTAACTACGGTCTCTACAAGGCATCTCTTCGGAGTGTATATATATCTTGAGAATCAATGAAATCATAAGCCTTTCCTTCATTCAATCACTTTTATATTCAACACGTTATCACGCACTCTGCTCTTGGTTAGAGAAATAGGCCACAGCGGAAGAAAAGTGGCGGATGCACTCGCGCATCGCAACGAATCGCCGGTGACGCAGTTAAATCTCTGTCCGTCGATGCGGCACCAAGGCCATTGCTCACGGTCCACGGCCGGCCCTCCGCAGCGACGCCTCCGCGCGCGCGCGGCGTCCTCCTCATTGCAGCCCCGCTCTGGGACGGGAGGCAGCAAGGAATATCCTATGTGACGCACGTTGCGGCAAACTGTGGAGGAAACGCACAGGGTTCACGCGTGAGCGACGCAATCTGGGCCGGCCCCTTAGCGGTTAGCATTAGTACGGGCGGTTGGTTTCTCCCGGTTGTGGGAACCTTCAAATCCTTTTTTTCTGTTGTTTTTCTGGCTTGTTTTCTTATAGGTTTTTTTCTGTTATGTTTCTTTTTTAATTTCTGTTTTGGTTTTATCTTTCCTGTTTCTTTCTTCTTTTTTCATTCCTTTTCCTTTTTCTGTTTCTTTCTTCAAAAATTCGGAAATTTTAAAAATGTATAGAATTCAATATTGTTCACTAATTTGAAAATATGTTCAGGGTTTTCAACAAAAATGTTCAAAAATTTGAAAATATGTTCTTGTTTTCAGAAAATGTTCGCTTTTAAAATATAGTTTGGGATTTCTGAAAAATGTTCCAGTTATTCTAAATTCCAAAAATTGTTCATGTTTTCATTTTTTAGGAGTTTCAAAAAAATGTTCATGTTTCTAAAATTGTTCCCGTTTTCATTAAATGTTTGGGTTTTCAACATTGTCCATGTTTTTGAAAAAAATCAGAGTTTGAGAAAATGTTTCCACTTTCAAAATTTGTTCCGGAGTTTAAAAAAATGTTTGTCTTTTCAAATTTTGTCCGCTTTTTGTTATTTTGTTCGGGAGTTTAAAATGTTCCCGTTGTCAATAAATGCTTGTGTTTTCAAAATTGTTCGTGTTGTCTAGAAAACCTGAGGAGTTTCATAAAATCTTCCCATTTTCCAAATCTGTTCCGAAGTTTAAAAAAGTGCTCGTGTTTTGTAATTTTTTTCGCTTTATTACGTTCTTCGGGAGTTTAAAATGTTCCCGTTTTCAATAAATGTTTGTGTTTACAAAATTGTTCATGTTTTTTTAAATAACTCAAGAGTTTCATAAAATGTTCCCATTTCCCAAATTTGTTCGGGAGTTTAAACAAATGTTCGTGTTCTCAATAATTGTTCGCATTTTTATATTTTGTTCGGGAGTTTAAAATGTTCCCGTTTTCAAAAAAATGTTTGTGTTTTCAAAATTGTTCTCGTTTTTGAAAAAGAATCAGGAGTTTTGGAAAATGTTCCCATTTTCAAAATTTATTCTGGAGTATAAAAAAGATGTTCGTGTATTCCTCGTTTTAATATATTGTTCGGTAGTTTAAAATGTTCCCATTTTCAAAAATTTAAAAAATGTTTGCGGTTTGAAAATTTGTTCACGTATTCAAAAAAAATATTCCTGTTGAAAATGTGTTCTCAAATTCATAAAATGCTTGCACATTTTCAAAATAAACACTTTTAAAAAGTACACTGTTTTCAAATCACCTTCACAAATATTGTTCTTGTTTTCCGAAATTTTCACAAATTTTTCAAAATCTGTTTGAAAATTTACATTTTGTTCACATTTCCTCAAAAAAAAATCGTGTTTTCTAGACTCGAGAGTGTATTCAATTTTCAAAAATCTATATGCTACATTACGCGGTCAGAAAATAACATACAAGGGGGATTCCATTTAGGTCACATAAGTTATCATCTAGATCAGCTGATAAGGATATTTCAGGATTTTGAGAAGCAAATTCCATGCATTTTTCAGTTTCATCTCTGATAATATCATTGATAATGGCATTTTTATCAGTATCAGGGTTACCAATTCTAAGATCAATAGCAGAGACATAAGCCTCTAATGTAGAACATGCTTCATTAGTAAAAGACTTACTTTTTAAGGTGATAGGGATCTCCAGGTTCTTCCTCATTTTATACGCAACAACTTTCTCAATCATATTATGTCTGTTTTGTGTTCTGGTACTAGGCCTTGGAGCAACCACTAGACCCCACTTGTGGTACTAGTTTTCTTGCCAGGAGGAGGGGGAGGTCTGTTGGCAGTAGCCATAGTGTCTGTCCTTAGTCCCATCATCTTCAAGCAGTTGATTACAGGAGCTTCAAATGTGTCCATCTCATTTTTCGAGTCCTCAATTTCACTGGCAGTATCAGACCCAGAGCTATCCATATCTCTCAGCAGTTTGGAGCAATATGTTTTCTGCATTGAAACAGGGAAAATACCACTGAGAGGAGCTTCATCGGTTTTTTCAATAGGGAAGGAGGAGTGGTTAAACAAACACTCCCCTCACAAGGCACACCCAAAATTTTGATAGCTTCTCTGAAGGGGATGGGTGCATCAACCACACATGTCACTGCCCTGTTATTATCAGCAACAACTTCTTTCTCAGGGGAGGAACAAGCTTCCAGAAGTGCAACAGGATGAAAGGTGATACTATCCTCTATTCTTGTTGCTTTATATGTCGACGAGTTCTTAGAGGTGGTAGCTTTATTAGCAAGGTCAAGATCATCTCTCCATCTTCCAGAAGATCTTTATCAAGTTTCTCGCTCCCCAGTTCCTTGTTATCCTCATCCACAGAGATGTCAGCAGGTCACTTGTCATCATTAGGGTCATCAACTCCTATCTGTTCAAAGCCTTCCACAGTGAAAGATATAATGTATAATTTCTTCCTCATCTCCATAATTCTTTCAAACGGAATTTTAGCTGGATTTTTGTAGGCAATCTTGATCCTTACTTTCTCATAGAAGCTTTCCATTAGACCATTCCAGTCAACATCTACTAGGATACCAAAACATGAAGCAATATGTGAGAACACCTTCCATGTACACCATTTAGAAGACAACCCTTCAATGACAACCCAAGCTTCAGTTAGTTCACTGAAGGGGTCAATAGCTCCAGTCCACTTCTCCACTGTCACAAATACCCCATTAATAGGCAGATCAAAATCAGGGAATTCTATCAGCTCATCCACATTTTTCCATGGGGGAAATCTCACCAGAAACCTATTTTCTGACAGAGTCCTAACTTGCCACGGCCATTGCTTATTCTTACAAAAGATCCCAGACAGATTCTTGATCAGGGTTTAGGGTTTGCACGGCTGGCGCAGGGAGAGCAGGCGGCGGAGGTGCAGCTGCAGTAGGTGGAGCTTGGCGCGACGCAACAACCTTGGGAGGGCTAGCCGCAGGGTTGTTGACACCACCCCTCCTCCCCGCACCCCCTGTTGGAGACAGGCATGGTTTTTGCGCAGTGGAGGCGTATGCTAGTTCTGCGTCCCCGCTCGCGGTGCCTTGTCCGCCATGGCCACAGCCTGGGTGAAGGACTTGGAGCCAACTCCGATCCCTTCTTTGAGGATCTCGAGGTTAACTGCGGGAGGATCTAAGGGGCAAAGTTTTTTGACTGGAAACAAATCAGATGGGGTGAAACAACCAGAGCGAGAAAGATCTTTTTAGAGCCATCAGAGAGTGGAAGCAATAGGGCGAGGGGGACGAGAGTGGTGGCGTGGGGGAGGGAATGGACCAAAGCTGTCAAAGAACCCTAGCTACGACTTCATCAACGTCATCGAAGGTGGAAGACGGTTTTTGTGAAGGCGTCTTCACTCTCTCACATTTGATTGGATGAAGTCACGTGGTGACAGGGCCACCTGTCTGTATACCAGAGGGGCACACGCCCAACACAGAAGAGACCACAACAGTGTCAATCACCGAAGAGGATCTCGCTGACGGTGAGCAAAGAGGATATTCAGAGCATAAGCTCTGTTTAATGACAGATTCAGCATAATTTGTTGTTTTTGATACTGAGTTCTGGGGTAACCTAGAGCACTTGTGGTCGACATGGACATAATCCTACCGCAGAGTTTCCCACGAGCACCTGATGGGACCTCGCCGCGGTCACCCAGCAAAGGAGGCTCAAGGTCGTCGTGATGAGGTAGAGTGCCATCACGGCGGGGGAGGTGCATTTTCCCCACCGTACCAGCCGTAATGTTGGTCAATTTTGAGCGGGGGGGGGGGGGGGGGGGTCCACCCCGGGCGGGAGTGCACCTGGAGGAGGGAAGGCCAGAGCTCCCACCCGAGGACGACGAACATTGAGCCGGATGGGCCTCTCCGCCTTGAACTCGTGCCACTTCCACGTCGTCGCTGGATCCATCGAATCAGCGTCCACCATGGCCCAGAATATGAACTCCATGGCGTCACAGCCGTCCTCGCCCAAGAACCGTGCGTGCTCCGCAAACATTGTGGTCTAGATGACGCGCACGCTGATCTCCCCCACTAGGAGGGATCAGGGAACTTGGCGGCGACCACCCTCCTCATCTCTAGACGAACCACCGGGAGGGCTGGATCGAGAAGCGGCCACTCCAATGGCGGCGCAATCCCTGACCCAATTCTCACACTTCGTGGACGTGCGTCGCGGCAATGAGATCCGCCCAACATCTCTCAACAGATTTGGTGCAACAGTGGAGGGGGATTAAGGTGCGGAGGTGAGAGTGGGGGCAGAAACGATCTCTAATGGTGAGGAAGCAGGAATTAATGGCGGGGTAGGTGGAGGTTCGGCTTCCGCCTGCTCCTCGAACATGGCTTCCGTGAGCATTCCAACTCCTAACCTCCTGACACCCGTACTCTCTGGACCTCACCCGCCACTCTCTCAAGATTATAGGAGAGAGATCTCCCTCTCTCTCTATCCTCATCCATTCCCAATCCACTCGTCGGATCTCTAGATCGCTGAAATCTTTGTTCGTCCCCACCTCCACCCCAACAAATGGAGCCACGGAGCGGCGTCGCTCGTGATCATCATCTATAGGAAAACAAGCGGACAAGCCTCAACCACGATATTGAAAACGCTTGCAGAAAAATGATGGAGGAGTACGAGGCCGGACTCGACGGGCTTCTGGACCTCCAGAGATGCACAAGCTTGTCCCCGCGGCACCTGTGGTTTTGCAGTATGTTACAACATTTAGGAAGTTCCTTTCTGCATAGACAGTGTACCAGAAGTTAGTGGTCTTTGTTTGGATTGGATCAATCAATTTCTCGCAAGTATTGCTTGCAATGAAAAGTTGAAGTTCTAAATACAAGGTTCATTGCTCAAGGTATCACAAATTTTAGGGGTTTATCTTCTCTCTCAAAATTGAAGAATATGTGCAGCTAGCATACAAATTTCTCAAAATCAATAAGAGATAGCATAGTCAAAATCAAATAGATGACTAAATGCTCTGGTCTCGCACTTCCAAGATAAGATGATTTGGCTAGGTCAAGTAGAAATGTGATATGTTTAATTGCATATGGTGAGAACATAAACTTGCTAGCTGCACATATTCTTCAATAAGCCCGGCTTCTGTACAACCCCCTTCACTAAATGTATAAAGGGCAATATGGACCTTTGGCACTCAAACTCTCAACCTTCTGGTGTACTTACACACCATCTAACCAACTAGGAAAGCAACCTTGCTATGCCTAGTTACTTTGTTTTTTCTTCTTGTTGTGAGTCTTCTGTGAGGTTTCTCCCTTTTTTATTTTCATTTTTGTCTTATCTTTTCCACAAGCTTAAATCCGTCATTTTTCAAATCATGAACCTTTTCAAATTCGTAAAAATCCATGAACATTTCCTTAAAATCGTGAACTTTTTCAAATTCCATGTTTTTTCTAAATCGTTGAACTTTTCCAAATTCATGAACTTTTATTAAAATAAATGAACTTTTGCCAGTTTTGCAAACTTTTTCTAAACTCATTAACCTTTTTCAAATAGATGAACATTTTTGAATTTCATTACCTTTTCCAAATTCATGATTTTTTTCTCAAATCGATGAACATGAAATGGCCCCATTTTGCGACATTTTTCTTTGGCATTTGCTTAAATTCACAATTTTTGTAAAAAATATGTAGACATTTCAAAACAAATGTTTGTGTCTTTCAAATTGTTCAAAATGTGAACACTTTCTGAAAAGGGAACACTTATAAAAACCTTGATCAAAATTTGACAACGCAAACATTTTTTCGAATTGCTGAACATTTTTTGAATTGTTTACCATAGATCAATAAATATGAAAAATTGGAACCTGAACAAAAGTTAGAAATGCTGAACATTTTCTGAATTTTTAAAGCATTGACTTATAATTATGAAAAAAATCCAAAAATTCCAAATATTTTGAGCATGATTTTTTTTGAAAATTCAAACATGAAATATTTCGAAATTATGAAGATTTTTTTTGAAATTCTATTTTTTCGAATTTATGGAGAATAGAAATATTTAACGAATAGACAAAAAAATTCAGAGTAAATGAAAAGTAACAGAAAAAAGAATATAGGAGAGAAGATAAAAAGAAAAAGGAAAAACAAGGTTCGGCAACCTCCTAGAAGGTTCCCAAAACCGAGGATGCTAATTTTTGCAATATTTTTTAGTGAACTCTATATACCAATACTAATACCAATGCCAATACCAATACCAATACCAACTATAATAAAGCAAGGTGTGTTTCTTCAATTTTTTCATCCGTTCACTATCGAAAAGATTTTGTTCTATCCAAGGTGGTACTAAATTTTTGTGTGTTTGTCTGTTAGATAAGAAAAACAGTTTTGTTCCGAAATTTGTACGTGGGTCGCGCACGCTGCAGCCCAGTAAAGCAAGCCCATTGGTTTCCTGCGCATGCATCTGAGAAACACTATTTACCGCATCGGGCCGCATACAGTTATAATTTCGCACATGGTGCCAAAGAATGGGGCGGCCCATCTTCATTTTTACTCTATACTGTTTCAAATTTTTTATTTTTTTATTTTATCCTTCTTTCCTATTTTATTGTTTTCCAAGTTTATTTTCATTTTTCCTTTTTTCATAAATTCTAATTTCCAATTTTTCCAGCCACTTTTTTTCCTAATTTTTCATAAAATCAGTAGAATTTCAAAAAAAAAATCCCATTTTGAAACATATTTGAACCTTTAAAATTTTTCTTCTCCTTCCAATTTTTCTTCAAAACTAAAAAAATGTTCGCATTATTTATAAAATGTTTACATTTTCCAACTTTTTTGAGATTTTCAAAATTAATTGTATTTTAGAAAATGATACAAAAATTGAAAAATATTCGTTGATTATTGAAATGTTCAAAAATTTAAAGTATTGTTTGTCTTTTAAAAAAATGTTTTGAATGTTCAAAACATGTTTCCATTTTCACAAATTGTTCACAAATTCAAAAATAATTGTTTTATTAAAAAGAGGTTCATGTTTTAAAAAATGTTTGTAAATTTCAAAAAAACCATTTCAAGTTTTGTTCGTCTTTTTCCAGATTTTATGAATTTTAAAAAGAATGCTCGCATTTGTTAGAAAAAGAATTAGGATTTCAAACATCATTCACGTTTCAAAGAATATTCAGAATTTCATAATTATTAAGTAATTTATTGAAAAGCTCAAAAAAGATCAGAAAAATGAAAAAATGTTTTGAATGTTACGCTACATTATGTTCTTAAACATTCATGTTGTCCATTTTTTAGCCGGAGCTGTTTTTTCGAATGGCTATCAGCATGTGGTCGAGATATTGAGGTCATGAGTCTAATCCTTCAACTCAGCGGTTGTTTTGGATTTTTATGAAATTGAGGTCAGATATTGAGGTCACAAACACACGTTGTTTTGGTAACTGCCAGTGGCCTAGCCCAGACGTGAATTGTTGTGCATCCCACATGTCATTTGATGATAAAAGAGAATATGTTGGTTGGCTATAATTCAAAGAAATTGTAGGCACATACCAATAAAAGAGTATACACTAGTTTGGCTCTGAATAAAAAAATGTAGGCAAGTAAGCACTAAAAAAGAGAATAAACCTTGGTAAAGCGGGGCTACCTGGCTATGCGCTGATTATGACAATGAATGGGATTCACTGAATTAGTAATCCATCCGGTTACACCATCGTAGGAGAGAGCAGTTGAAGCAACTATGCCCCGAAAGTCACCGTGCAGCCACAAAATGACGAGGCAACCATAACCTAGAGCCGGAGGCGGACCCGGAGGAATAAAAGGGCACGAGTTGAGTGGTGGCCACCACACCGACCAACCCCGCCACTATCAAGATCTCGTGGGCCAAACATGACCCGTGAGAACACCACAACTCCTCGCTCTGCCGCCCCACCGCTGCGGAGACCATTTTGATGGATACATCAATTTCCTCTCCCGATGCTTCTCACAAAAAAAGAATCCCCTGTTGCAACGCGCAGGCATACGTGCTAGTTATTTTAAAATTTTGTAAAAATTTAATAAAATCATGAATATTTTTCTCAAAATCAGTGATTTTTTTCAAATCCTCTAGTGCTTGGGCAGGCCCAACAGGCGCCCAACGGGACCGTTGTCGTCGCCTAGTTGGGCCAATGCCCAAGTTTTTCTTTCAAAATTTTCATTTTTTTTTCCTTTTTTTCATTAATTCAGTTTTCTCCTTTTTGAAATTTATTGTTATTTTTGAAACTTGTTCAAAAATTCCAAATATTGTTCGGAATACCAAAAAAGTTAAGTAACTGTTTTAAATATGTTTTTAAATTATTTTTGCCTTCAAAAATTTATTGAACTCTTTTAAAAAACATTTACTCGTCTGAATTTTATCTCTTTGTATTTATTAGTTATGCTAAAAACTTAGAATAATAGTTTCAAATAACCATTTAAATTATATTTTTTAAAAAAGTTCTTCAAATCATGCATGGATGCCTATGAAGGGCATACCCACCTGCTGGTAAAAGTTAGGGTCATTTCAAGAATTCCTAAAAAATCCCATGTTCAACATAGAGTGTACGGGTAGGCCAAAAAACTCTGTTTGAGAGCATGTTGTCTCTCGACATCCATCAAATGACGTCATTTATTTTATTGGCTTGGATGACCAATTCAAGGCACCTTGCCAAGTTGTTTTAATTTTCAACAATTTTCCCATTTTCTGGAGTTTTCTGGGTCAGAAAGGCTGGACTTGTCGCAACTTATATAAGTTGTCGGAAATCATTCAAATTTGGCATGTATGCCTATAATGGCATGCCCACTTTCTTGAAGAAGTTGGGGTCGTTTCAAGAATGTTTAAAAATAGACCATGTGTCAGCACAGGGTGTTGGAGAGCACATTGTTTCTCGACATCCTCGAAATGACACTCATTTTTAGTTGCCTTCTGTGACCAATTCAAGGCACCATGTCAACTTGTTTGGGCTTTTGATTTTTTTTTTGCATTTTTAGGAGTTTTCTCGGTGAAAACGGCGGATAAATGGCTAGACTTGTCGCAACGTGCATATCGTGTCGGAGATTATTCTAAACTGACATGAATTCCTACCATGGGTATGCCTACCTAGTGAAAAAAGTTGGGGTCATTTGAAGTATGTGCATAAAAAATCATGTTCAATGTAGATTATCCGGCAAAAAAAAGTTGAACCCCTACTATGAGATATGCTGAAATAGGTTTGATGAAGAGATGGCAAAGTCCCCGGTCCAACCGAGGTGACGCGGTAGATCGGCAGGGTGACACCAGTGTTCCTGGCCGAGTATTTTTATGAAGCGACGGTCAAGCCCCCTGTATAGCCGAGGTGATAAAGCAGGTCAGTAAGGTGCCGACGGAGACCCCACGTCGGCATGTCAATACTTCGAGGTGACAATGCTGCCCGATCTAAATCATTTACCTACACACATAAAATAGTGCAAGGCAGAGATAATAATAATAATAATAATAATAATAATAATAATAATAATAATAATAATAATAATAATAATAATAATAATAATAATAATAATAATTTGTTGCATATTTAATAGCTTATGCAAAAGTGAATAGTAAAAGAAATATGGCCCGTGCGCCGAAGACCCGATGAGGTAGAGCTCTCTCGGGGATGCTGAAGCCCCCGAGGCAACCGAACATGTTGGTGTGGTAATTTGACCAACAAGGTGATCATGCATGCCGATTTGCTCTGATTGGGATGACGGCGTCGGCTGCCGAGGTGACGGCATAGCATGAGCATAGTTAAATTTCCTGCATACATAAAGCAGCACAAGATGGAAAATAAAACTCCCTTTGTATAATTTATCTATGCCAAATAAATAATTTAATAAATATAGCCTGGGCGCCAAAGTCGAATCAATATCACGGAGATGTTGATGCGACGAAGTCTGAATTTGCAATGCAGGTTGTCTCACACACGAAGTGTCCGTTGGCGGCCGACGCATAGAAAACCGGGCTGACAAGGAGATTATGATGCCCTCGATTCAAGCGTAGACTAATCATACACGCAAATGTGTACGATCAAGATCAAGGACTCACGGGAAGATATCACAACACAACTTTAGACACAGATTAAAATAATACAAGCTTTATACTACAAGTCAGGAACCTCGAGGGCTCGAATACATCAGCTCGATTACAAATGAGTCAGTGGAAGCAACAATATCTGAGTATAGACATAAGTTAAACAAGTTTGCCTTAAGAAGGCTAGCATAAAAGCAACAACGATCAAAAAGGCAAGGCCTCCTGCTTGGGAGCCTCCTAACTACTCCTGGTCGTCAGCGGCCTCCATGTAGTAGTAGGCACCCTCAGTGTAGTAGCAGTCATCGTCGAAGGTGACGTCTAGATCCTGGGCTCCATCATCTGGTTGTAGCATCCGAGAAGAATGGAAAGAGGTGGAAAAAGTGGAGCAAAGCAGCCGTGAGTACTCATCCAAAGTACCCGCAAGAAGGATCTACACTACATATGCATCGGTATCAATAAAATGGGTAGTATCTGTGGACTGAACTACAGAATACCAGAAGAGAAGGGGAAAGCCTAGCCTATAGAAGACTAGCATCTTCAAGCAGCTCCAAGCATCTTGCAGCAATCAGAAGAGTATAAAAAAGTAGTTTAACTTTAAAAAACATGTTGTAGAAATAACGCAGAGAGATCCTTCCCCGACTCCCTGCGGGAAAGCAATCTCGGAGCCACATATCCATTACATGCCTCAACATTCAGTATCCAGTTCTTGTTGTATCGATCGGGATACAACTCTGAGCGTCTATTACCGTGGACCCGACTATTCGAATAGATAATACTTCCCTGCAAGGGTGCACCAACTTACCCAACACGCTTGATCAACTCCGGCCGGACACACCATCAGGTCATGACCGCCCTCGGCCGATCAAGACGCCATAGTCCTACCTAGGCTCAACAGAGAGGCCAGCATGCGCGGTCTACATCCTAAATGCGAATGGGTCATGGGCCAATCATCCTTTGCAATCCTGTGTGTTGCGAACACGGCCGATGAGCAGACCTAGCCCCCCTTATGCAAGGCGAGCCGTTCCAGTCCAACCCGGCGCACGCCGCTCAGTCGCTGACGTCAGTGAGCTTTCGGAAGAATCATACGACACAGAGTGCCCATACTTATTCCCGCGCGGTGGTTAGTGCGAAAAAGGCCAGAGGCCTACTCGGATCAAATATCCAAACCGTTAGTGAATTAGAAGCGCGTTGTAACGAGCAGAGACTCGCGATCGATGTGACCCCGTCGCAACGTCTCGTGGACTTGCAGCAAGGGCTAAGCATGCCCGGCTACACCACATAGTTATCTCGCGGGCACCTTCCAGGTCAACCCGACTCCACATTACTCGCAAAAATGCTCACGCGGGTACCTCAGGGCCGACCCGACTTTAGTATCACTATCGTCAACCCGTGCAACTGCACGGGCTAGGATTTTTCGAAAATTAATAACATTGCACATAAAAAAAGTTCCAATAATTATTAACTTAAAATCTCATACAAATTGTAAATATGAAATATTTATAATTACTTGTACTGCTTATTTTCATATCATACGAAATATTATATTGATTTATGTCATATACATAAAACCTAGTGGATCATCATATATCTTTGCAATTTTTATATATCATTATGCGTTTCCCCGTAATATCTTATCAATACAAACTTACACCCTATGTCCAAACGTTAGAAATCATCAGTTTCTAATGCACTCGCACGGTTTACCAATTTTATTAAATACATTTGTTACGTAGATTTATAACGTTTTCTATAATTATTTCTTTAAATTTCAGAAAACATTATGCGTATATCATGTGCTAATTTGGGAAAATATACCCTGTGTATGAATTTCTAAAATCAGTCTGTTATAGATGCACTCCCGTAATTTAGCAATTTTAGATTTTTTTTGAAGGTTTCTTATGCACTTGAGTTGTTTTGCAATTTTGGATTTTTAAAATGTAATCTAGGATATACTAATTAAATATATTTGTGACATAGATTTAGAACTTTTCTGTACTCTTTTTTTATTTTGGGAAAGCACTATGTGCAATATTGGAATATACTCTAAATGTGCCTTCAGGACGGAATTAGTATAATACATGCATATATGGATTGTGTGCGTGCTGATTTCCAAATGAGAAAAATTAGTTCACATACTTAGATTTGCGCACAACACTCAAGTGGTGTACGTAGATTTTTAGAGATGAGAACATCATCCGTCTTTGATGTACGCATATATATTTTTTTAGTTGAATGAACGTACTTCATCAGTTCGTTTCCAGAAAGAAAAAAAATCATTAACTTGTTAGCTCATTTGCTTCTGCACTCAAAGGGAAAAGCATAAACTGATTGTAATGCCCAGGCAGAGCCTACAAGATATTGTTTTAAATTTTGGGAGATATCTAGACGTATAGCATTTGGACTGAAAAGTCCAAGACAGAATTATGCCTGTCTTTTTTTTCCTGTGGGATTTTGCATGTACGTCAAACTCTTGGGTCTATCCTTCAAAGCATAATATTCATGGACTCTTAGGTCCATCGGATCTCTCTTGGAAACTCCCTTGTAAACTCATGGGAATAAAGTTTTTGTATGATCGTATCTCATTTAATTCTAGACGTAGGATTAAGATCTAATGATTATTTATAAGTAATTTTTAGGGATTAACGTGGAGGCTCGTATGGTGCTTCCAATTAGTAAATATAAGATATAAGATGGTTATGTGGTAAAGCCATAGTAACCATGTGTCCGAAACACCAAGGAGGAACCCTGAGGAATCACCCTCGATGAAATTCCACATGATGTAATCGTCAAGGTGAACCTAGGAGGAATCACCCTCGAGGTCCACTCTTGAGGGGTTGCACGACATCGTCGTTATCGGGGTGGTGAAGGAGCAATCACCCTCGATGACCACAACCGATGAACGAACCTACAAGGTTAACTTCAGAAGTGCTGACGAGGTATCACCCTCGGCACTCGATAGTAACCCAGTAGTGTCGTACAACAAAAGGGGGGTGAAGCGTGGTGTCGGGGCCTGGACGTCGATCACGTTGACCGAGTCATCGAACATAAAGCATGGCAACTGGGACAAGGTGGGGGGGGGGTCACTGATGGATCTCTGACCAACCTATACTAAGCAGTTTAGAATAAGCAGGTAAGGTATGAAAGCAAGTAACAAAAACAGGCTATGCATTAGAATAGGATCATACAAAAGCGGTAGCAGTTCTAATGCAAGAAAGGGAGGGAAAGAAATGGGCGATATCAGAATGAACAAGGGGGGTTTGCTTGCCTGGAAGCTCTGCTGAAAAGGAAGAAGTGTCATCGTCGATGTGGTCGATCATAGTGGCATCAACAGCATTCTCAGGGTCTACCAGAGGAGAAGAGGGGGAAGAAATAGGAAATACAAGGCACACAGATGCATGACATGGCGATAAGCGATGCTAGGGGTGTTCTAACGTAGTGCTACACGATAACGTCGAAGGGGAAAAACATCCGGGAAAGTTTTCCCGGGGTTAGGCATTTTCGGACAGATGAACCGAAGGAGGAAGGTTCGATGTCCCTATGCTAGGGACGTGTGGCGGACAAACGGACCGCGTATTCAGATTTGTCTCATCATTCTGAGCAACTTCCATTTATTAAACTCTTTCACTTGAGTTACGGATTATTTTATAACAATTTTTAAAAGTTTTAAACATTTTCTAGAATTGTTTTAATTAACTAATTCAAAAAGGGGCCGGGTGCACCCGGTGCAGTGCACCCAAAGGTACACCAGTAGCCGACAGGTGGGGCTAGTTAACTACTCACGCAGCAGTTGACTGGTCGGCCTTTGACTGGCCAGCTGGTCCAGTGGGACCCGCATGTCATTGACTCTGGCCAGTTAAGACATTTTTTAAACAAAACTTAACTAATTAGTTAGTGGCCTGGGTTCCACTGTCATTGTCTGATTAGGGATTTTAGTTAGAGGCTAACGATGCCATGTCAGTTGGTTTAATGCACTACAAAAAATACACTTCTGTGATGATACGTGTTTGTCACAGTAGGTCACGTTTTCTGTCACGCATGTACATCCATGACGATTTTATGCCAGAATCAAGATAGTCATACATGTGGTGTCGTAGAAGTGTTCCATGACATTACCAAAATTATCATCACGGAAGTGTCCACTTCCATGACGATAAATCGCGTGTCATGGAAGTGCTTTCGTCAAGGGCGACCAACAGGTGGCATCCACCGTAACGGGTCACCGTTAAGCTATCGGGTTCGGTTTTGGATCCGATAACCCGCTACCAGCCCGAACCAATGCGGATTTTTGACGTGTAAATTTCTCATTGGCCAGAGAAACCACGTGTCGGCTCACCGTTGGGACAGATGGCATGCACTCATTGGACCGAAGGCGCCTATGATACGTCGACACGTGGCACGGCCCAACATAGGCCCATTCTGATGAAAAGGCTGGCCCATTTGACTTGGTCAAAAGGTAGCAGGCCAGCCCACGGAAAGCCTGTTAGCGGCATGTTCGCATATAGCTCATTTACAGCCCGTGAAGTCACGGCCCGTTATGCCTATCTGAATTAAGCCCAGTAGCGTCACCTGGGCCGTCCAATATGATTCCAGCTCGTTGTAACTTCCGACCCATGTATGGCCCATGACGTCTTTCGGTCCATATGAGGCCCTTTGTAACTCTTGCCTCATTAACGGCCCGTGGTGACACTACTAGGGAAAACCTCAACACAGAATCTTACCAGCAGCGCTCTTTAAAATATAGCGCTACTGCTATTTAGCAGCAGCGCGTGTAACCAAAACGTGATGCTGAAAGAAAAATAGCAGTAGCGCGTCTGCAGTAAACAAAGCTACTGATATAATTGCCATGAACTCGCCGCCAAGCTAATTATAGCAGTAGCACCTTATTCCATACCGCGCTACTGCTATTTGATATTAGTAGTAGCCCCTTTTGATAAAGCTCGCTACTGCTAATTAA
This sequence comes from Triticum aestivum, assembly GCF_018294505.1. Classification (NCBI taxonomy): domain Eukaryota; kingdom Viridiplantae; phylum Streptophyta; class Magnoliopsida; order Poales; family Poaceae; genus Triticum; species Triticum aestivum. Next base: position 21,603,659 of record NC_057813.1, read on the forward strand.
GTTCAGTCCACCTAAGTTTAGTCCCACTTCGCTCCGCGAACAGGGTGTTTACTACCTTAAATATGTTACTTCTCAAACTATCACAACCACCTGGTCTTCATTGAACTCTATGTGTAGAATTTGTGGCCGCATATGAGTCTTCTCATGTTCCTAAACCGGTGAAGACTCATATCGACAATTCAGATTGTACACAAAAAGATCATTGATGACCAATGTATTTTTGCATGCTTACACTTAGTAGTGGCGCGTTTTATTAGACGGCACTACTGATAGGGCGTTTAGCAGCAACGCGTTACCCAGAAATGCGCTACTGCTAAAGCCATCCTTGTGACGCCCGGATAATTAGACTACAGTAATCCCCTGCTAATGATATCACGTCACCTCGATTACTGTTGATAATCTCGCGTTAGTTCAAAACCGATTCAAATTCAAATTGAATTAAAATGAAAGATCAAAAGTTTTCAAACTTTAAAACTAAAATGTTCAAGTTGTAGAAAATAAATCATAAATAATATTGATGCAGAAACCACATTTTTGTAAAGTGTTTAGATGCACTAAGGTAATTAAAGTAGCAACAAAACATTTCATTTAATACATTTTCCAAATTAATAAAATATTAAACTATTTTATTTAGCTGTCCAAATTAATGTGGTAGTGTTGTATTCCTAAATACTAATTTAGGTGTTGAAATTAAATTTTTTTAAAAAAGGGCAACCTGGTGCATGTAGCTCCCGCTTGCGCAGGGTCCAGGGAAGGGTCCGACCACTTTGGGTCTATAGTACGCAGCCTTTCCCTACATTTTTGTAAGAGGCAGTCTTTACAAAAACTAAATTAAATTAATTATTAAAAGAAACAGAAAAGAAAATTATGAAAAGATAAAAAGAAAGCAAAAAAAAAAAAAAGAAAGAACCAGCAGCCCCGGCCTAACTGGGCCATGTCCCAGCCAGGCCGGCCCACCCCGGCGCCCTACTAGGCTACCCCGACCCCCTGGTCAAACCCTAACCCCATCCCACTCCCCACTCGCCCGCACGTCTCTCTCTCGTCCCCCTCCCGATCCGATCTGGATTGGGGCGACGACCCCGACGATCGCGCCCGGTCCGCTGCTGCTCGAGGGCCTCCTCAACTCGCCGGACCGCTCCGCCGTCGCCGGAGCCCTTCCCCGCCGGACTGCATCCCCTGCGTCGCGCCGTCTCCATCCTCCTCCTCAACCCCCATTTCCTAGACCCCACGACCCGTGGTGAGGCCCCGATCTCCTCCTCTGTCGCACTTCGTGCCCCACGCCATCAAACTGCGCTCACTGTCCGCTCGAGCTCCCCCCCGCGGACACGGTTGCCTGCACCGCATGCAGCTCGCGCGCGTGCCCCTGACGCGGCCGCGCCCGCCGTGCTGCCGCCTCTGCTCACTCCCACCGCCATGAGCTCGCTCCTGTCGAGCTCTGGCCTCGACCCGCGATCCCCGCTCTGGCTCCGTCGTGCTCGCTCGCTGCCAGCCCCGCGATCGTCGTCCCAGCTCGCGCGGACCGTCGCCGACCCCCCCCCCCCCCGTGGCAAACTCCGGCGCCCCACTGCGCCTCGCCACCGGCCTGATGCTGCATCGCCTCGCCTCCCCTCTCTGCTACCCTGCTCCCTGGCCGCCCCTCCCGTTCCCTCTTGCCGTGCTCTGGAGACCACCTCGCCTCTACCGCCTCGAGGCCGTAGCGCGCCTGCTGCTGCCTCCGGCGACCCCTCCTGCGCCGACTTCCTTCGCCGGAAACGGCCGGTCGGTGAGCCACGCCCTGGCCGCCGGCGCCAGTGCTCCTGTCGCGGCTCGCTTTGCCCCTCGTTCGGGCGCTCGCCCATAACCGCTAGCGCGAGCGCCCGCTAAGACCCCCTGTGACAATGACAGATGGGGCCCACGCCCCTAGAATGTTTTAAAAAAAGGAATTAAAATTAGGAAAAATAAAAATGAATTAATAAAAATAATCAATTAATTAGTAAATTAATTAATCCTGTTTAATCAATCTATTCAACTTGTTAGGTTAATTAAACATTAATTAGATTAGTTAAATCATAATAAAACAAAACAGAGTATGACAGGTGGTTCCCACTGGACCCACACGTCAGTTTGACCAGTCAACGTCCTGTTGACTGCTGACGTCATGCTGATGTCAGCATACACTATTCTGGATAATGTTGATTTAGAATAGTTAAATAAATTCTAAAAATGATTAAATCTTTTAAAATTAATATAAAATAAACCATAGCTCGGATGGAAAAACTTTGTACATGAAAGTTGCTCAGAACGACGATACGAATCCAGAAACGCAGCCCGTTCATCCGCCACGTGTCCCTAGCATAGTGAACCTGCAACATTTCACCTCCGGTTCATTTGTCCGAAAACGCGAAACACCGGGGATACTTTCCCGGATGTTTGCCCCTTTCGCCGGTATCACCTACTACCGCGTTAGGGCACACCAGACACCGCATATTGTCTTGTTACGCTTTGTGATGCTTTGATTGCTCTGTTATTTATTGTGTTCCCCCTCAGTTACTTCTTTCCGGTAGACCCCGAGACTGCCGGCGACCCCAGTTTGACTACGGAGTTGACGACCCCTCCTTGTTGCCAGAGCAACCAGGCAAGCCCCCCCCCTTGATCACCAGATATTGCCTATTCTTCTCTATACTACTTGCATTAGAGTAGTGTAGCATGTTACTGTTCGGTTACACTTATTCTGGTGCATAGCCTGTCATTGTTGCTATAGTCATTGATACCTTACCCGCAATCCTAAATGCCTAGTATAGGATGCTAGTTTATCATCATTGGCCCTACATTCTTGTCAGTCTGCCTTGCTATACTATCGGGCCATGATCACTTGGGAGGTGATCACGGGTATATACTATATACTTTATATACATGACACACGTGGTGACTAAAGTCGGGTCAGCTCGTTGAGTACCCGCAAGTGATTCTGATGAGGGGGCTGAAAGGACAGGTGGCTCCATCCCGGTAGAGGTGGGCCTGGGTTCCTGACGGCCCCCGACTGTTGCTTTGTGGCGGAGCGACAGGGCAGGTTGAGACCACCTAGGAGAGAGGTGGGCCTGGCCCTGGTCGGTGTCCGCGGATACTTAAAAATAACACGCTTAACGAGTTCTTGGTATTTGATCTGAGTCTGGCCATTTGGTCTATACGCACTAACCAACTACATGGGAAAGTTATGGGCACTCGACGTCGTGGTATCAGCCGAAGCCTTCGTGACGTCAGCGACTGAGCGGCGCGCGTCGGATTGGAACGTAAGCCTGCTCTTGTATTAAGGGGGCTAGTTCTGCTTCCATCCGCATACGCAACATGCAGGTGTGCAATGGGAGATGGGCCCAGACCCCTGCGTGCATAGGATTTAGACCGACATGCTGACCTCTCTATTGTGCCTAGGTGGGGCTGCGACGTGTTGACCTTTCGAGGCCGGGCATGACCCAGGAAAGTGTGTCCGACCAAATGGGATCGAGCGTATGTGGTGCACCCCCGTAGGGAAGTTTATCTATTCGAATAGCCGTGTCCCTCGGTAAAAGGACGACCCGGAGTTGTATCTTGACCTTATGGCAACTAGAACCGGATACTTAATAAAACACACCCATACAAGTTCCACAGACAACCCAGTGATCGCTTTTCCACAGGGCGACGAGGGGAGGATCGTCGGGTAGGATTATGCTATGCGATGCTACTTGGAGGACTTCAGTCTACTCTCTTCTACATGCTGCAAGATGGAGGCTGCCAGAAGCGTAGTCTTCGACAGGATTAGTTATCCCCCTCTTATTCTGGCATTCTGCAGTTCAGTCCACTGATATGGCCCTTTACACATATACCCATGCATATGTAGTGTAGCTCCTTGCTTGCGAGTACTTTGGATGAGTACTCACGGTTGCTTTTCTCCCCCTTTTCCCCCTTTCCCTTCTACCTGGTTGCCGCAACCAGATGCTGGAGTCCAAGAGCCAGACGCCACCATCGACGATGACTCTTACTACACTGTAGGTGCCTACTACTACATGCAGGCTGCTGACGACGACCAGGAGTAGTTAGGAGGATCCCAGGCAGGAGGCCTGCACCTCTTTCAATCTGTATCCCAGTTTGTGCTAGCCTTCTTAAGGCAAACTTGTTTAACTTATGTCTGTACTCAGATATTGTTGCTTCCGCTGACTCGTCTATGATCGTCCACTTGTATTCGAGCCCTCGAGCCCCCTAGCTTGTATTATGATGCTTGTATGACTTATTTTACTTTTAGAGTTGTGTTGTGATATCTTGCCGTGAGTCCCTGATCTTGATCGTACACGTTTGCGTGCATGATTAGTGTACGATTGAATCGGGGGCGTCACAAGTTGGTATTAGAGCCGACTGCCTGTAGGAATCCCCCTTTCCAACTCCTTGGCCGAAGTCGAGTCTAGTTATTGAAAAACTTTTACTAACATGGCTGTGTGCCTTATGGGCCCACGTCGCCATTGGGTGGTATTGGGATCTTTTATTCCTCGTCTATACTCTGGGACTCTGATCTCTCTTCCATTCGGGTTAAATGAATTTTGGTAAATCTAACATTAGGATCTCGTGACCACTTTCACCCGGAGAGCCCCTTACCACAGATGATCGCCTGGTGCACCAGAAGATTCTGAAGATACTCTATGATGTTCTCTCGCGGCTTGTGCCATCACTTTTGCAATTCTCTTTCATCGATAAATCCTTGTGGATAACTACTGACACTTGTCATTCATATCTTCAGTCCTAGTTGCCCTTGATATTACTTGATACCCTAAAAAAATTCTCCGATAGTCTGAGAATCCTTTGTGCCTACCGCCTTGTATTTCTTTACCACCTGAATACCCCTACGAATAATTTCTCGCACTTATCGAGTATCCGCTCATTCCTAGTTGTTCATGTGTTTCACAAAAGTCTTCAAGATACTATTCGATCTTTCAAAAATCCTAAGCAGTATATTGCTCTTGAAATTCTTGCTTGCTTGCATTATGTTTAATCCCATAAGTCTCGTAATCTTATTGGCATCCCTTGTCATTATCATTTGTGTCCGTTGATTCAATATGTTGCGAATGCTTGCAATCCTCAATCAGATCCTAGAATTCATCTTTCCGGCTCAGACGTCTTTCGAACATGAGCTGGTTCTCGGCCAATCAGACTGCCATCGATTGTACCCCTAAGTTTATTCAACTTATCCATCCTTGATCAGAGCATTTGCTCCCGATCCCTTGATTTGAAAATCATAATTCCTTTGCTAATTAAACATTGAATTATTCAGATGTTCTATAAACCGATGCATTACATTCTTTCTTCCTCTAATTGGGTATCGATACTCACATCAGCTCCATTGTGGATCGCCATATCCACTGTTGGATTATTATCCGACAATGTCCTTCATAATTAATCACCTTGTGAGTTCTTTCTCTGATACATAATGCCTTTGGTAAATGGTATCCTCTCCTTTTGTCAACCATGCTCTGCTTTTGAGCTGGTGATATTTACTCTTGAAGCTTGTGGTATATGTTCCTAAGAAGCCCCAATGGGTTAAACCAATGCCTTCCCTAATATGTGCAAACCCGAAAGATTTCACGGGTCATACTTATTTGGTATTGCACCAGGTAAAGCTTTCCACAACTAATGTCATTTTCAAAATATGAGAGGTCAATGTAAGGTTATGCATTGAGGAAGTGGGAGTCGACCTTGAACCTTTGTGTTCATGCCCATGGAAACAATGTAGATCGTATCATTAAAGCTTCTCTTCAAATAAATATTTCCTTGGTATAAGTTTATCTTATATCTGGGATCTGGCATTTTGCAATCGTTGTTCCGGCCATGTTCTCCTTTAAATACCATTTCTCGGACAAGTTGAAGTACTTGTCTTCTGCAGATCTTTGCACCTGTCCAACCTTTACTTTGATCTACCATCGAGTATTACACTCTGGTATCTCAAAAATATCATGGAACTGCATAACTTTTTATGGGTTCTTCATCAACTGTTATTTCTCACCGATTCCAATTTTCCTAGGTTCTGGGTTGTCGTCAACCGAGAACACCGATATGTGAACCGAGTCTGCACTATGGTTCAATAACTCTAAGTAATCTTCTTTGCTTATGAGTTCATTAATCCTTCAAGTCATTCCTAGCCTGGTCGGCTATATCATTATCGTGCTAAATTTTAACTATGCTACCTTCTCTTTATTCCTGGAGCACAATTTTTGACGATGAGCTCAGCTTATGTCGACCTTACTCGTCATAGCATTTCGCCTTGAATAGCAAGCTTGATTTCGAGTTTGTGTTGTATCCGTGGTTCCAATAACCTTTCGCTTCATCATTCCTTTGACTTGATGTCATCGTCGATCAATTACATTTTCATGGAATCTCTTGACAAATGTGTCGTGATCATCATCAGCATTCCGAGCTCTTCCAAGATATCAATCGAATTCATGATGGGAAATACCATCCTTGCCCCTCGATGATTTGTGTAATCATCGACAACATTCTTACCTTCCCCCAACACAAACTTGTTTGTGTTTTGTGTTATACCTTGCTAACCAACATTTGTTCTGCTTTACCTTGGAGTATTGCCATCTTTTATGTCAAGAATGTCGTGAGAATTTTACCACCTCTTGAGAATTCCTGATACAAGTGATGCTTCTCACCATCATCATTCCTTCTTGGTCCCCGTGTTATTTATAACCGGAATGCCGAAAAATGAACTATGATTTGTGAATTCAAAACTTCTAGCAACCCTATTGCTTGTAAGTTATGAATGATAGTTTCTTTCTTCATGTGTTGATTATTGACTCATCATTCTAACATTGATCGTGTTACTTAGTCCATATTTTGGATGCACTTTTCGATCAATGTTTAATTGTGTATGCTTTCCTCTAGCACACCATTATATCATTTGATTTGACAAATGTTATCTCCTTGTTCACATGACTATGGAAAGCCATCTTTTTGGATATCTTGACGAAATGTTGCTGAATCCATCAGCCACCTCCTCATCTCTCCTTGGATTAATGATGAACTCTTGCTTCGGAACTCGCTTCCATTGTACATTTCCCGAGAATCTTACAGTGTCGTCTCGTCATTTGTGTTGCACCTTTTCTTCTCTGGCATCCTAAGTCAAAGGTATCCTGACACCAATCGGATCTGAACCTCGGTCTGATATGATGGTTGGGACATTTCCAAGAGTTATAACATTGGTCTTTTATGACCCGGTAAGGTGATGGCATGTCCAGCACACCTGGCGGAGGACCTATTGTTATAGTTTCCTTTTTGGCAAGGTTAGTCATTCTTCCGTCTGGAAATTGTAAGACTTATTTTATAAGTTGTTCCTGATGAATCCTTTGCATATGCAAAGACCGACCTTTGCTTGAAGACCATGTCAATGCTATCTCGAAGCATGTATGTGGTACTCCTATCATCAATAAGAACATTTGAAGCACAATGCTAAATTTTCCTTATCAGTTATCCAAACACCGTTGTATGGGTATATATCATGATTCTTCTTATCCCTTTTATCTGAATGGTCATGCCTTTGGTCTCATGTCATGGATATCATTCTCTACTTGTCCTTGGTAAGGATATACCCTTGAAATATGTGTTTAAACACATTTTCCTTTCCATTGTTCTGTTTAAACCTGATAATCACTTTTCCTTTCCATTGGTTTGTTTGACCTCTCTTGTGATCTATATAATCTAAGCAGTAATGATTCACTACTTATGTAAACACCTCGGTGCACAATGCCGTCAGCAAAACCCTGTTACTATTGTTGATGACATTTCGGTAGCCACTCATGGACGAGAACCTTGCCTATTGGCCCGCCTCGTTCAACGAGCAGGAAAATGGTTCTCTTTGTCCCTCGCCCTTGGTACCAATGTTGTTGCCGACATAAATGACAGGCTATCCTCTGACATGCCTTGCGTACATGATCGTGCAAGACATCACCACCCTTCCTACTTTTAATCCACATGGTGGACTCATAACCCATAGTTCCACAGGATCAAAACCCGACTCTCCTATACAGCCCTGTTACTAATGGTTATTCCCCGCGCTTGGCTTCGTATTTAATTCACGGGCCACCTTCCTAGTGCTCTATTCTGGTATAAGACGCAATACTTACTCTCGCTGCTCTGAACCCCTTTCTCACTCTGGTTCAGACTTCGAGCAGCTATCTATCCGCTTGGAACCTCTTATTGTACCATCGTACCTTACTCTCGATATATTTTTATATGTTCAACTCGAGAGATAATCTTATGCTCATTCATGGGTTAACCCCAGATTGTTTCCCTCATAAGCATTCTGTCGTAACCGAACTGCCCCTTACCTATTCGTAATTACGAGACAGACCCCGAAGAAAGGATGCGACTTCGTCAAGATGACCTGAAGTAGAGAAATGAAGACATCAACGACAGGGATCAACTTCTTCGTGAAGAGCAAGCCAGGATGAGAAGTCCCTCTAGATTCGTAACCAAAACCTTTCCCCCTTTCACTACCTCTTAAATCTCGGGACGAGATTTCTTGTGGTGGAGGAGAATTGTGACGCCCGGATAATTAGACTACAGTAATCCCCTGCTAATGATACCACGTCACCTCGATTACTGTTGATAATCTCGCGTTAGTTCGAAACTGATTCAAATTCAAATTGAATTAAAAGCAAACATAAAAAGTTTTATAACTTTAAAACTAAAATGTTCAAGTTATAGAAAATAAATCATAAATAATATTGATGCACAAACCACATTTTTGTAAAGTGTTTAGATGCACTAAGGTAATTAAAGCAGCAGCAAAACATTTAATTTAATACCTTTTTCAAATTAATAAAATATTAAACTATTTTATTTAGCTGTCCAAATTAATGTGGCAGTGTTGTATTCCTAAATACTAATTTAGGTGTTGAAATTAAATTTTACAAAAACTAAATTAAATTAATTATTAAAAGAAACAGAAAAGAAAATTATGAAAAGATAAAAAGAAAGCAAAAAAAAAGAAAGAACCAGCAGCCCCCGGCCCAACTGGGCCATGTCCCAGCCAGGCCGGCCCACCCTGGCGCCCTACTAGGCCACCCCGACCCCCTGGTCAAACCCTAACCCCATCCCACTCCCCACTCGCCCCCACGTCTCTCTCTCGTCCCCCTCCCGATCCGATCTGGATCCGGGCGACGACCCCGACGACCTCGCCCCGTCTGCTAGCGCTTGAGGGCCTCCTCAACTCGCCGGACCGCTCCACCGTCGCCGGAGCCCTTCCCCGTCGGACTGCATCCCCTGCGTCGTGCCGTCTCCATCCTCCTCCTCAACCCCCATTGCCTAGACCCCATGACCCGTGGTGAGGCCCCGATCTCCTCCTTTGTCGCACTTCGTGCCCCACGCCATCGAACTTCGCTCACTGTCCGCTCGAGCTCCCCCCCGCGCACACGGTTGCCCGCACCGCATGCAGCTCGCGCGCGTGCCTCTGACGCGGCCGCGCCTGCCCTGTTGCCGCCTCTGCTCACTCCCGCCGCCATGAGCTCGCTCCTATCGAGCTCCGGCCTCGACCCGCGGTCCCCGCTCTGGCTCCGCAGTGCTCGCTCGCTGCCAGCCCCGCGGTCGTCGTCCCAGCTCCGGCCGACCGTCGCCGCCCCCCCGCGGCCAACTCCGGCGCCCCACTGCGCCTCGCCACCGGCCTGATGCTGCATCGCCTCGCCTCCCCTCTCTGCTGCCCTGCTCCCAGGCCGCCCCTCCCATTCCCTCTTGCCGTGCTCTGGAGACCACCTCGCCTCTGCCGCCTCAAGGCCGCAGCGCGCCTGCTGCTGCCTCCGGCGACCCCTCCTGCGCCGGCTTCCTTCATCGGAAACGGCTGGCCGATGAGCCCCGCCCTGGCCGCCGGCGCCAGTGCTCCAATCGCGGCTCGCTTTGCCCCTCGTTCGGGCGCCCGCCCGTAACCGCTAGCGCCAGCGCCCGCTAAGACCCCCCTGTGACAATGACAGATGGGGCCCACGCCCCTAGAATATTTTTTTAAAAAGGAATTAAAATTAGGAAAAATAAAAATGAATTAATAAAAATGAATTAATAAAAATAATCAATTAATTAGTAAATTAATTAATCCTGTTTAATCAATCTATTCAACTTGTTAGGTTAATTAAACATTAATCAGATTAGGTAAATCATAATAAAACAAAACAGAGTATGACAGGTGGTTCCCAGTGGACCCACACGTCAGCTTGACCAGTCAACGTCCTGTTGACTGCTGACGTCATGCTGATGTCAGCATACACTATTCTGGATAATGTTGATTTAGAATAGTTAAATAAATTCTAAAAATGATTAAATCTTTTAAAATTAATATAAAATAAACCATAGCTCGGATGGAAAAACTTTGTACATGAAAGTTGCTCAGAACGACGAGACAAATCCAGAAACTCAGCCCATTCATCCGCCACGTGTCCCTAGCATAGTGAACCTGCAACATTTCACCTCCGGTTCATTTGTCCGAAAACGCGAAACACCGGGGATACTTTCCCGGATGTTTCCCCCTTTCGCCGGTATCACCTACTACCGCGTTAGGGCACACCAGACACCGCATATTGTCTTGTTACGCTTTGTGATGCTTTGATTGCTCTGTTATTTATTGTGTTCCCCCTCCGTTACTTCTTTCCGGTAGACCCCGAGACTGCCGGCGACCCCAGTTTGACTACGGAGTTGACGACCCCTCCTTGTTGCCAGAGCAACCAGGCAAGCCCCCCCCCCTTGATCACCAGATATCGCCTATTCTTCTCTATACTACTTGCATTAGAGTAGTGTAGCATGTTACTGTTCGGTTACACTTATTCTGTTGCATAGCCTGTCATTGTTGCTACAGTCATTGATACCTTACCCGCAATCCTAAATGCCTAGTATAGGATGCTAGTTTATCATCATTGGCCCTACATTCTTGTCAGTCTGCCTTGCTATACTATCGGGCCATGATCACTTGGGAGGTGATCACGGGTATATACTATATACTTTATATACATGACACATGTGGTGACTAAAGTCGGGTCAGCTCGTTGAGTACCCGCAAGTGATTCTGATGAGGGGGCTGAAAGGACAGGTGGCTCCATCCCGGTAGAGGTGGGCCTGGGTTCCTGACGGCCCCCGACTGTTGCTTTGTGGCGGAGCGATAGGGCAGATTGAGACCACCTAGGAGAGAGGTGGGCCTGGCCCTGGTCGGTGTCCGCGGATACTTAAAAATAACACGCTTAACGAGTTCTTGGTATTTGATCGGAGTCTGGCCATTTGGTCTATACGCACTAACCAACTACATGGGAAAGTTATGGGCACTCGACGTCGTGGTATCAGCCAAAGCCTTCGTGACGTCAGCGACTGAGCGGCGCGCGTCGGATTGGAACGTAAGCCTGCTCTTGTATTAAGGGGGCTAGTTCTGCTTCCAGCCGCGTACGCAACGTGCAGGTGTGCAATGGGAGATGGGCCCAGACCCCTGCGTGCATAGGATTTAGACCGACATGCTGACCTCTCTATTGTGCCTAGGTGGGGCTACGACGTGTTGACCTTCCGAGGCCGGGCATGACCCAGGAAAGTGTGTCCGACCAAATGGGATCGAGCGTATGTGGTGCACCCCCGTAGGGAAGTTTATCTATTCGAATAGCCGTGTCCCTCGGTAAAAGGACGACCCGGAGTTGTACCTTGACCTTATGGCAACTAGAACCGGATACTTAATAAAACACACCCATACAAGTTCCACAGACAACCCAGTGATCGCTTTTCCACAGGGCGACGAGGGGAGGATCGTCGGGTAGGATTATGCTATGCGATGCTACTTGGAGGACTTCAGGCTACTCTCTTCTACATGCTGCAAGATGGAGGCTGCCAGAAGCGTAGTCTTCGACAGGATTAGTTATCCCCCTCTTATTCTGGCATTCTGCAGTTCAGTCCACTGATATGGCCCTTTACACATATACCCATGCATATGTAGTGTAGCTCCTTGCTTGCGAGTACTTTGGATGAGTACTCACGGTTGCTTTTCTCCCCCTTTTCCCCCTTTCCCTTCTACCTGGTTGCCGCAACCAGATGCTGGAGTCCAAGAGCCAGACGCCACCATCGACGATGACTCTTACTACACTGTAGGTGCCTACTACTACATGCAGGCTGCTGACGACGACCAGGAGTAGTTAGGAGGATCCCAGGCAGGAGGCCTGCACCTCTTTCAATCTGTATCCCAGTTTGTGCTAGCCTTCTTAAGGCAAACTTGTTTAACTTATGTCTGTACTCAGATATTGTTGCTTCCGCTGACTCATCTATGATCGAGCACTTGTATTCGAGCCCTCGAGCCCCCTGGCTTGTATTATGATGCTTGTATGACTTATTTTACTTTTAGAGTTGTGTTGTGATATCTTCCCGTGAGTCCCTGATCTTGATCATACACGTTTGCGTGCATGATTAGTGTATGATTGAATCGGGGGCGTCACAATCCTATCTCCCTACCAGGCCTCCCCTCACTCTCCTCTCTCTGCTCAGCTCACTCTCCACCGCACGCTGTCGCCTGCCATCACCGGATTGCCGCCCGCTGCTTCTGTCGTTGCCCCCTCCCTCCTCTATCCCGCCATCGTCGCCCCCTCCCTCCTCCATCCCGCCGCCGTCGCGCCCTCCCTCCCCCTCTTTCCTCCCACTGCTCCCTTCCTCCTTCCTACCCCTCCACCCTCCCTCCCTTCTCTCTGTTCTTGTAGAATATAGGTAGTTTAAATGTAGATTTTAGAATGTAGACATTGTAGAATGTATGTTTTGTAATAGAATAATTTTTTAGCCTATTTTAGTTGTTTTGAATAGAATAGGAAATCTTAGGACTTTTGATTAGCAATTTTAGTAATGGAAATTTTTAGTTGGTAGAATTTGATAAAATGTTCTGTACTTGTTATATTCTAAACTTAGGGCATATTTTTAGGGTTTAGTAAAAGAAATAGTAATAGTGGATCATTAATCCTTTTCTAATATTGCTTTAGGAAAATGGCGCCACCACCACCACCATGGCGACTATGCAAGTCAAGATGCGCCAGCAGCCTTGCAACTGGCACGTTGTTCGTCATCTACTTCCAGCCGAGTTTTCTTCCTGCAACGGTAAAAAAATATATGAAACTTGTAACAACTATTTTGTTTGTAGTGTTATTGGCATTAATGCATTGTGTATATATCATTGTGTATACTCAAATCGTCCCATGCAATGTGAGGTTGGAATTCAACAAGCTGACCGGAGACACTGTGACCTTTGAGGCTTCTAGGGGCCCCTACACTATGGAGGTCGAGAAAGGATGAAATATGTCATAGATGGGAGGAGATGGACGGGACCGTTTCATCTCCCACATGGGCATCACTGGTTGTGAGTTGATCAGCTTCTCCTTCGGAGCAGAAAGACCCAAGCTGGACGTCATTTATCTCAACACGGAGGAAGATGATGAGGACCCACTTGATGAAGCCATCTATACTCGAAGAATAAGGCTGAGCGAGGAGGAGGCGTGCAACCTATGGGACATAATTCCGCCACGTGCTGACTTTGTCGGGGTGCCATTCGTGACCCGCCTGACAAGTACCATGGCTGATCGGCATGTTATGGTATGTTATACTTACTGTAGTAATTTCATTATATGCTTTATTGTTATACTTATAAATGCAAATTATCTGTATGTAGAATCTGATGATATACATAGTGTTGAATCCAATTATATGCTTAGTGTAAAATCTGATTACATGCTTACTTAGTGTAGAGTCCAACGATATGCTTAGTGAATTCGATGATATGCTTAGTGTGGAGTCCAATGATATGATGTGTAGAAGCTAGCCGATGACATGCTTAATTAGTCTAGAGTCCAATGACATGCTTACTGTCCGATCGATGATATGCTTTAGTGTAGCTAGAGTCCAAGGAACCGTCAATGTGTAGAATCCATACTTATTAGTAGAATTCAAGCTTAGTAGAAATGTAGTACTGTTTTTGATAGTGTAGAAATCTATACTTAGTAGAAATATATTTGCAAGAGTATGTGCGAGGCTACTTATTAATTGATATGTTTTTCTTATTTAGAAATTGCCAAAGAGCTTATCTGTGGGTTGTGGTATCGAGCCTGATGAAGAAGGCTCCGCTAGAATACGCCTTACCGCAAGGGGCTCCATCACCACCTGTGCGTACGGTGTGGACACGGACGGTCGCACACACTTCAGATCGGTTGGGTGGAAGAGCTTCCTCATTGGCAAGAATCTTCGTGTTGGACAGGCCATCCTAATTACTATCAGGAACACCCAGCGCCATGGCTTGAGGATGATGGTCGTCGTCGATATCATCTAGAACTACACATGTGTGTGGCTGTATGACTACCCCTAGTAGACTTCTATATGCTGTATGACTACCTAGTACTGCTTATCATATAGGGACAATTCCATTTCTCCCCCTAACTTGAACCCACACCTGGCATTTACCCCTAATTTTCGAGTATGCTCAAAAATACCCATCTTCCGTCTAGTACTGTTATAAGAATGCCCTTCCGTGCCGTTTCCTTCAGGTCAAAGGGCTTTGACCGTCTCCATGACGTTTCTTGGACAATTATACCCCTCCTTACAAGTTGGGCCAATCCGTAGAAAAAAAAACTTGTCAACATGGACTAGTCAAATTAGAGTTGGGGGCCCACATGTCATTGTGTCTTTAAGATATTTATTACCTGTTTTGGTTACTAGAGGGCCCATGGGTCAGTGTAATCATTGTCTTTTAAGATATTTATTATCTGTCTTTGTTACTAGAGGGCCCATGGGTGAGTGTAATAATTAACATAGAGGGTTAGACTAATTAAACAAGTTTTTAATGATAGTGGTTAAACACCGGCGCATGCACGAAGGCACAACGGCGATGTACATGGGGATGCCGGCGGTCTACGTGCTGTAGAGTGGTCCTGCGAGGCTGTTGGTGCGAATCCAGAGTGAACCTAGGTGGACGGAGAGCGTGGGGTGGCCGGGGGGATGGGCATCAGTGAGCTCAAGCAGCGGCGACGAGGTCAGCGGGCGACGGATCTTGGAGCTCGCAGGAAGACGTGCTCGGGGTCGTGCGGCTCCAGAGAACGACAATAATGACTTCAGGAAACTCCAAGGAACGCAAGAAATATGGCGTAGAGACCGGGGGCTCACCATGGCCGGAGATCGACCGCGGCGGTGGTGGACCGGAGCCGAGGAAGAAGTAAAGGGGCGCCAGCGATTAGGGCTATCACGGGCCAATCCCTTCGGCGAGAAGACAAATTAGACTATGGCGAAGATCGTGGACGCAATTTTTGAGCTTTGGGAGTCCGTTTCCTTCCGACGGAGTTGGGGAAGAGAAGAAGTGCGCCGTCGATGCCGAGCCTTGGGGCCTCCCCTCTCTGATTCCTTCCGCCAGAGCACATCCCTCGTCGTGGCGAAGCATTATCCCTCTCCAAATGGTTGGCCATGGGGTGGACCCCGACAGCGCCCCACCATGGCCGCGCATCTGTTGAGCAGGGCCATGCCTCCCTTGGCCCCCGAGCGTAGGTCTCATCTCTCTACGGTGCGGCATGACTTCGTGGTCTCTCTATGGTCCTCTAGGAGCGCTCCATGGCCACGAGTCTCCGGCGATGGCCGGAGCCCGAGCTCCTCTCTTCTGTTTCGAGTGCGTCAGGAGGTTGAAGGAGGGCGAACCGGTATGGTGGGCCTCAATTTTTTTACTGATAGGCCCCACTTGTAAGGAGGGGTATAATTTTCCAAGAAACGCCACGGAGATGGTCAAAGCCCTTTGCCCTGATGGAAACGGCACGGAAGGGCATTCCTATAACGGTACTAGACGGAAGTGTTGGGGAACGTAGTAATTTCAAAAAATTTCCTACGTACACGCAAGATCATGGTGATGGCATAGCAACGAGAGGGGAGAGTATTGTCCACGTACCCTCGTAGACCGTATGTGGAAGTGTTATGACAACGCGGTTGATGTAGTCGTACGTCTTCACGATCCGACCGATCCAAGCACCGAACGTACGGCACCTCCGAGTTCAGCACATGTTCAGCTCGATGACGATCCCCGGGCTCCGATCCAGCAAAGCTTCGGGGATGAGTTCCGTCAGCACGACGGCGTGGTGACGATGATGATGCTCTACCGGCGTAGGGCTTCGCCTAAACTCCGCGACGATATGACCAAGGTGGAATATTGTGGAGGGGGGCACCGCACACGGCTAAGGAACGATCCGTAGATCAACTTGTGTGTCCTGGGGTGCCCCCTTGCCCCCGTATATAAAGGAGGGAGGGGGAGGTGCGGCCGGCCCCCTTGGGGTGTGCCTGGAGGAGTCCTACTCCCACCGGGAGTAGGACTCCCCCCTCTTGCCTTGGTGGAGAAGGAAAGGGGGGAGGGGAAAGAGGACAGGGGGGCGCCGCCCCCCCCTTCCTTGTCCTATTCGGACTAGGGGGGAGGGGGCGTGCGGCCTGCCCTGGCCGGCCCTCCTCTTCTCCCTCATGGCCCACTAAGGCCCATTAACCCCCGGGAGGGTTCCGGTAACCCCCCGGTGTTCCGGTAAAATCCCGATTTCACCCGGAACCTTTCGATGTCCAAACATAGGCTTCCAATATATCAATCTTTATGTCTCGACCATTTCGAGACTCCTCGTCATGTCCGTGATCACATCCGGGACTCCGAACAAACTTCGGTACATCAAAACTTATAAACTCATAATAAAACTGTCATCGTAACATTAAGCGTGCGGACCCTACGGGTTCGAGAACTATGTAGACATGACCTAGAACCATTCTCGGTCAATAACCAATAGCGGGACCTGGATGCCCATATTGGTTCCTACATATTCTACGAAGATCTTTATCGGTCAAACCGCATAACAACATACGTTGTTCCCTTTGTCATCGGTATGTTACTTGCCCGAGATTTGATCGTCGGTATCCAATACCTAGTTCAATCTCGTTACCGGCAAGTCTCTTTACTCGTTCCGTAATGCATCATCCCGTAACCAACTCATTTGGTCACATTGCTTGCAAGGCTTATAATGATGTGCATTACCGAGAGGGCCCAGAGATACCTCTCCGACAATCGGAGTGACAAAACCTAATCTCGAAATACGCCAACTCAACATGTACCTTCGGAGACACCTGTAGTACTCCTTTATAATCACCCAGTTACGTTGTGACGTTTGGTAGTACCCAAAGTGTTCCTCCGGTAAACGGGAGTTGCATAATCTCATAGTTACAGGAACATGTATAAGTCATGAAGAAAGCAATAGCAACATACTAAACGATCAAGTGCTAGGCTAACGGAATGGGTCATGTCAATCACATCATTCTCCTAATGATGTGATCCCATTAATCAAATGACAACACATGTCTATGGTTAGGAAACATAACCATCTTTGATTAATGAGCTAGTCAAGTAGAGGCATACTAGTGACTATATGTTTGTCTATGTATTCACACATGTATCATGTTTCCGGTTAATACAATTCTAGCATGAATAATAAACATTTATCATGAAATAAGGAAATAAATAATAACTTTATTATTGCCTCTAGGGCATATTTCCTTCAGTCTCCCACTTGCACTAGAGTCAATAATCTAGTTCACATCGCTATGTGATTTAACACCAATATTCACATCTGCATGTGATTAATACCCATAGTTCACATCATCATGTGATCAACACCCAAAGGGTTAACTAGAGTCAATAATCTAGTTCACATCGCTATGTGATTAACACCCAAAAGAGTACTAAGGTATGATCATGTTTTGCTCGTGAGAGAAGCTTAGTCAACGGGTCTGTCATATTCAGAGCCGTATGTATTTCGCAAATATTCTATGTCCACAATGCTCTGCACGGAGCTACTCTAGCTAATTGCTCCCACTTTCAATATGTATCCAGATTGAGACTTAGAGTCATCTGGATTGGTGTAAAAGCTTGCATCGTTGTAACTTTTACGACGGGCTCTTTTATCACCTCCATAATCGAGAAACATCTCCTTAGTCCTCACTAAGGATATTCTTGACCCATGTCCAGTGATCTACTTATTAGATCAAAATTGTATTCCTTTGCCAAACACAGAGCAAGGTATACAATAGGTCTGGTTCACAGCATAGCATACTTTATAGAACCTATGACTGAGGCATAGGGAATGACTTTTCATTCTCTTTCTATTTTCTGCAATGGTCGGGTCTTGAGTCTTACTCAACTTCACACCTTGTAACACAGGCAAGAACTCCTTCTTTGACTGTTCCATTTTGAACTATTTCAAAAATTTATCAAGGTATGTACTCATTGAAAAATCTTATCAAGCGTCTTGATCTATCTATATAGATCTTGATGCTCAATGTGTAAGCAGCTTCACCGAGGTCTTGCTTTGAAAAACTCTTATTCAAGTATCCTTTCATGCTATCCAGAATTTCCATATCATTTCCAATTAACAATATGTCATCCACATATAATATTAGAAATGCTACAGAGCTCCCACTCACTTTCTTGTAAATACAGGCTTCTTCAAAAGTCTGTATAAAACCATATGCTTTGATCAACTCATCAAAGCGTATATTCCAACTCCGAGATGCTTGCACCAGTCCATTGATGGATTGCTGGAGCTTGCACACTTTGTTAGCATCTTTAGGATTGACAAAAACTTTCTGGTTGCATCATATACAACTCTTCTTTAATAAATCCATTAAGGAATGCAGTTTTGACATCCATTTGCCAGATTTCATAAAATGTGGCAATTGCTAACATGATTCAGACAGACTTAAGCTTCGATACGAGTGAGAAAATCTCATCGTATTCAACACCTTGAACTTGTTGAAAACATTTCGCAACAAGTCGAGCTTAGTAGATAGTAACACTACTATCAATGTCCGTCTTCCTCTTGAAGATCCATTTATTTAACATGGCTTGCTGATCATCGAGCAAGTCAATCAAAGTCCATACTTTGTTCTCATACATGGATCATATCTCAGATTTTATGGCCTCAAGCCATTTCGTGGAATCTGGGCTCATCATCGCTTCCTCATAGTTCGTAGGTTCATCATGGTCTAGTAACATGACTTCCAGAACAGGATTACCGTACCACTCTGGTGCGGATCTTACTCTGGAAGACCTACGAGGTTCTGTAGTAACTTAATTTGAAGTTTCATGATCATCATCATTAACTTCCTCACTAATTGGTGTAGTAGTCACAGGAACAGATTTCTGTGATGAACTACTTTCCAATAAGGGAGCAGGTACAGTTACCTCATCAAGTTCTACTTTCCTCCCACTCACTTCTTTCGAGAGAAACTCCTTCTCTAGAAAGGATCCATTCTTAGCAATGAATAACTTGCCTTCCGATCTGTGATAGAAGGTGTACCCAATAGTTAACTTTGGGTATTCTATGAAGACGCACTTCTCCGATTTGGGTTTGAGCTTATCAGGTTGAAACTTTTTTCATATAAGCATCGCAACTCCAAACTTTAAGAAATGACAGCTTAGGTTTACTGCTAAACCATAGTTCATACGGTGTCGTCTCAACGGATTTAGATGGTGCCCTTTTAAACGTGAATGCAGCTGTCTCTAATGCACAACCCCAAAACGATAGTGGTAAAACCGATAAGAGACATCATAGATCGCACCATATCCAATAAAGTGCGGTTACGACGTTCGGACACACCATAACGTTGTGGTGTTCCAGGTGGCGTGAGCTGTGAAACTATTCCACATTGTTTTAACTGAAGACCAAACTCGTAACTCAAATATTCGTCTCCGCGATCAGATCGTAGAAACTTTATTTTCTTGTTACGATGATTTTTCCACTTCACTCTGAAATTCTTTGAACCTTTCAATTATTTCAGACTTATGTTTCATCAAGTAGATATACCCATATCTGCTCAAATCATTTTGTGAAGGTCAGAAAATAACGATACTTGCCACGAGCATCAACACTCATTGGATCGCATACATCGGTATGTATTATTTCCAATAAGTCAGTAGCTTGTTCCATTGTTCCGGAGAACGGAGTTTTTAGTCATCTTGCCCAAAAGGCACGGTTCGCAAGCATCAAATGATTCATAACCAAGTGATTCCGAAAATCCATCTTTATGGAGTTTCTTCATGCGCTTTACACCGATATGACCCAAACGGCAGTGCCACAAATAAGTTGCACTATCATTATTAACTTTTCATCTTTTGGCATCAATATTATGAATATGTGTATCACTACGATCGAGATCCAACAAACTATGTTCATTGGGTGTATGACCATCGAAGGTCTTATTCATGTAAACAGAACAACAATTATTCTCTGACTTTAAATGAATAACCGTATTGCAATAAACATGATCAAATCATATTCATGCTCAACGCAAACACCAAATAACATTTATTTAGGTTCAACACTAATCCCGAAAGTATAGGGAGTGTGCGATGATGATCATATCAATCTTGGAACCACTTCCAACACACATCGTCACATCACCCTCAACTAGTTTCTGTTTATTCTGTAACTCCTGTTTCGAGTTACTAATCTTAGCAACCGAACAAGTATCAAATACTCAGGGGTTACTATAAACACTAGTAAGGTACACATCAATAACATGTATATCAAATATACCCTTGTTCACTTTGCCATCCTTCTTATCCACCAAATATTCAAGGCATTTCCGCTTCTAGTGACCATTTCCTTTGCAGTATAATCACTCAGTTTCAGGCTTTGGTCCAGCTTTGGGCTTCTTCGCGGGACTGACAACTTGCTTGTCATTCTACTTGAAGTTCCCTTTCTTTCCCTTTGCCCTTTTCTTGAAACTAGTGGTCTTGTCAATCATCAACACTTGATGCTCTTTCTTGATTTCTACCTTCGTTGATTTCAACATCACGAAGAGCTCGGAATCGTTTTCGTCATCCCTTGCATACTATAGTTCATCACAAAGTTCTACTAACTTGGTGATGGTGACTAGAGAATTCTGTCAATCACTATCTTATCTGGAAGATTAACTCCCACTTGATTCAAGCGATTGAAGTACTCAGACAATCTGAGCACATGCTCACTAGTTGAGCGATTCTCCTCCATCTTTTAGCAATAGAACTTGTTGGAGACTTCATATCTCTCAACTCGGGTATTTGCTTGAAATATTAACTTCAATTCCTGGAACATCTCATATGGTCCATGACGTTCAAAACATCTTTGAAGTCCCGATTCTAAGCCGTTAAGCATGGTGCACTAAACTATCAAGTAGTCATCATATTGAGCTAGCCAAACGTTCATAACGTCTACATCTGCTCCTGCAATAGGTCTGTCACCTAGCGGTGCATCAAGGACATAATTCTTCTGTGCAGCAATGAGGATAAACCTCAGATCACGGACCAAGTCCGCATCATTGCTACTAACATTTTTCAACATAGTTTTCTCTAGGAACACATATAAAAACATAGGGAAGCAAAACATAGGGAAGCAACAACGCGAGCTATTGATCTATAACACAATTTGCAAAATACTACCAGGACTAAGTTCATGATAAATTCAAGTTCAATTAATCATATTACTTAAGAACTCCCACTTAGACAGACATCTCTCTAGTCATCTAAGTGATCACGTGATCCAAATCAACTAAACCATGTCCGATCATCACGTGAGATGGAGTAGTTTCAATGGTGAACATCATTATGTTGATCATATCTACTATATGATTCACGCTCGACCTTTCGGTCTCCGTGTTCCGAGGCCATATCTGTATATGCTAGGCTCGTCAAGTTTAACCCGAGTATTCCGCGTGTGCAACTGTTTTGCACCCGTTGTATTTGAACGTAGAGCCTATCACACCCGATCATCACGTGGTGTCTCAGCACGAAGAACTTTCGCAACGGTGCATACTCAGGGAGAACACTTCTTGATAATTAGTGAGAGATCATCTTAAAATGCTACCGTCAATCAAAGCAAGATAAGATGCATAAAGGATAAACATCACATGCAATCAATATAAGTGATATGATATGGCCATCATCATCTTGTGCTTGTGATCTCCATCTTCGAAGCACCGTCGTGATCACCATCGTCACCGGCGCGACACCTTGATCTCCATCGTAGCATCGTTGTCGTTACGCCATCTATTGCTTCTACGACTATCGCTACCGCTTAGTGATAAAGTAAAGCAATTACAGGGCGTTTGCATTTCATACAATAAAGCGACAACCATATGGCTCCTGCCAGTTGCCGATAACTTCGGTTACAAAACATGATCATCTCATACAATAAAATATAGCATCACGTCTTGACCATATCACATCACAACATGCCCTGCAAAAACAAGTTAGACGTCCTCTACTTTGTTGTTGCAAATTTTACGTGGCTGCTACGGGCTTAGCAAGAACCGTTCTTACCTACGCATCAAAAACCACAACGATAGTTTGTCAAGTTGGTGCTGTTTTAACCTTCGCAAGGACCGGGCGTAGCCACACTCGGTTCAACTAAAGTGAGAGAGACAGACACCCGCCGGTCACCTTTAAGCAACGAGTGCTCGTAGCGGTGAAACCAGTCTCGCGTAAGCGTACGCGTAATGTCGGTCCGGGCCGCTTCATCTCACAATACCGCCGAACCAAAGTATGACATTGTGGTAAGCAGTATGACTTGTATCGCCCACAACTCACTTGTGTTCTACTCGTGCATATAACATCAACGCATAAAACCTAGGCTCGGATGCCACTGTTGGGGAACGTAGTAATTTCAAAAAATTTCCTACGTACACGCAAGATCATGGTGATGGCATAGCAACGAGAGGGGAGAGTGTTGTCCACGTACCCTCGTAGACCGTAAGCGGAAGCGTTATGACAACGCGGTTGATGTAGTCGTACGTCTTCACGATCCGACCGATCCAAGCACCGAACGTACGGCACCTCCGAGTTCAGCGCATGTTCAGCTCGATGACGATCCCCGGGCTCCGATCCAGCAAAGCTTCGGGGATGAGTTCCGTCAGCACGACGGCGTGGTGACGATGATGATGCTCTACCGGCGCAGGGCTTCGCCTAAACTCCGCGACGATATGACCGAGGTGGAATATGGTGGAGGGGGGCACCGCACACGGCTAAGGAACGATCCGTAGATCAACTTGTGTGTTATGGGGTGCCCCCTGCCCCCGTATATAAAGGAGGGAGGGGGAGGTGCGGCCGGCCCCCTTGGGGTGCGCCTGGAGGAGTCCTACTCCCACCGGGAGTAGGACTCCCCCCTCTTGCCTTGGTGGAGAAGGAAAGGGGGAGGGGAAAGAGGAAAGGGGGGCGCCGCCCCCCCTTCCTTGTCCTATTCGGACTAGGGGGGAGGGGGCGCGCGGCCTGCCCTCGCCGGCCCTCCTCTTCTCCCTCATGGCCCACTAAGGCCCATTAACCCCCGGGAGGGTTCCGGTAACCCCCCGGTGTTCCGGTAAAATCCCGATTTCACCCGGAACCTTTCCGATGTCCAAACATAGGCTTCCAATATATCAATCTTTATGTCTCGACCATTTCGAGACTCCTCGTCATGTCCGTGATCACATCCGGGACTCCGAACAAACTTCGGTACATCAAAACTTATAAACTCATAATAAAACTGTCATCGTAACGTTAAGCGTGCGGACCCTACGGGTTTGAGAACTATGTAGACATGACCTAGAACCATTCTCGGTCAATAACCAATAGCGGGACCTGGATGCCCATATTGGTTCCTACATATTCTACGAAGATCTTTATCGGTCAAACCGCATAACAACATACGTTGTTCCCTTTGTCATCGGTATGTTACTTGCCCGAGATTTGATCGTCGGTATCCAATACCTAGTTCAATCTCGTTACCGGCAAGTCTCTTTACTCGTTCCGTAATGCATCATCCCGTAACCAACTCATTTGGTCACATTGCTTGCAAGGCTTATAATGATGTGCATTACCGAGAGGGCCCAGAGATACCTCTCCGACAATCGGAGTGACAAAACCTAATCTCGAAATACGCCAACTCAACATGTACCTTCGGAGACACCTGTAGTACTCCTTTATAATCACCCAGTTACGTTGTGACGTTTGGTAGTACCCAAAGTGTTCCTCCGGTAAACGGGTGTTGCATAATTCTCATAGTTACAGGAACATGTATAAGTCATGAAGAAAGCAATAGCAACATACTAAACGATCAAGTGCTAGGCTAACGGAATGGGTCATGTCAATCACATTATTCTCCTAATGATGTGATCCCATTAATCAAATGATAACACATGTCTATGGTTAGGAAACATAACCATCTTTGAATAATGAGCTAGTCAAGTAGAGGCATACTAGTGACTATATGTTTGTCTATGTATTCACACATGTATCATGTTTCCCGTTAATACAATTCTAGCATGAATAATAAACATTTATCATGAAATAAGGAAATAAATAATAACTTTATTATTGCCTCTAGGGCATATTTCCTTCAGGAAGAGGGGTATTTTTGAGCATACTCGAAAATTAGGGGTAAATGCCAGTTGTGGGTTCAAGTTAGGGGGAGAAATGGAATTGTCCCTATCATATATGCTACTGTATGAACCATATTTGTGTGTGAGGATGCATGTTGACTATATATGAGTACCTATAATGCTTAATGATATTGTATGACTACTGTATGACTATATGGTATTGTGGTTAATGGTATTGTTATCTGGTATATGTGAAATTGCAGTTTATTGAAACTGTTCTAGATTAATAGGAAGGAGGGAAAAATGTTGAAAGATACAACAGTAGTGCGGGGAAAGAAAAGCGCTACAGCTACTTAATAGTACCGCGTGTGAGAAAAGCGCTACTAATATAGTCAATAGTAGTAGCGCTGTTACATACAACACTACTACTATCTGTTAGCTGTAGCGCCTTATTAGTAGCGCGACCAACCACGCTACTGATAGCATTAAAACCCGTGCTACTACTAGGGTTTTCCCTAGTAGTGTGAAACTGACCCATAATAAATAGTGTATCACTTTATACCCATTAACGACCCATTATTCCATTGGGCCGTTTCCAGCCCATGTTATCTTTCGGCCTTCACAGGGCCCATTTATTCTTGGGCCCATTTCCAGCATTCGGTTACTTACGACCCGTTACTGGCCTTTTCTGCTTGTGGGCCAAATTCAGCCCATGGTTGCAGTCGGCCCATTTGTGGCTCATTAATCCATTGGGCCGTTTTCATAGCTTCATCAAATACGGCCGATTAATGAAGACCCGTTATGGTCAGGCCATGAACGGGCGATTCCAACTCTAGCCCATTTACGGCCCATAATGCGGTTTGTTATTGGCCCATGTTTGGCCAATCGATCATACGACCCGTAGAAGGCCCATTGATGATAAGACCCGTAGAAGGCCCATTGTTTCTAAGGCCCGTAGAAGGCCCATTGTTTCTATGGCCCATAGCAGGCCCATTGTTTCCCCGACCCATAGAAGGCCCATTGTTTCTACGGCTTGTAGGAGGTCTAGGGTCACTACAGTAAATATGTAGCCCATGGTTATTGTGGCCTAGTTTTTAAAAATAGGTTATTGCGGCCACTAGCAAACTGCGGAAAAAGAACTACACTGACTACAAGCAGACAAATAAACAAGACAACAAGGAAATAAATAAGTAAGCAACTTACGCTATGCTATCACGACTATTACACATATTACATCCATTGGGCATAAAAGTTCGCCACCAGTGCAAATATAGGGAACAAAGCAGCATATCACATACACTGGTTGTCAAAGTTGGCGACCAGTGCAAATAAACTCCGCAACAAAACAAGTCCAGAACTGAAACCACTTCAGAAGAGCTCAAGAAACAATATCCTGGGTACCCGTAATGCTGGCAAGATGCTTAGCAAGCTTATTAACTTTCTCTTGTTTGGCACTTAAATCCTCCAGCACTTGCTGCTGCACCAGAAAGTATGCATCTGAATTCTGCAGGGACTTCCTCAGTCCTTCGGCTTCCTATCGCATAACATCTGGTCGATGTCTATCAACTTGAAGTTGAGACTCAAGAAGCCGAACTGATTCAAGTAGCGAGTTCGAAGAGCTAGTGGCAACAGTAGGAGCCAGTAACTCGAACACTACATCAAGACAGGACTTTGGGGTTGTCTCAGTGTCTTCAATATAATTTTTATCAGCTTTCTTGGAGACCAACAGGGATGTCTCACTATCTTGAACCTTATCTGCATTACTTCCTTTACCATTGCATAACGGGGTACTCTTCTCCAATATTTTATCCGCATTCTAAAAGAGAAACAAACAGACACATCACATGTTTACCATGTTGTATATGAAACTCATTTTGGTAAACCAATTCAACAGTAAGGTGGACAGGATAATAGCATGAAACAAACATATATCTATGTAGTATGGTCACTGTATGGTCTATATCATTCTAGTTTATGTTGCCAAATCAAGATAGAGATAGTACAAATCATATCTATTTAAGACAAAGAAACATAGACAGAATATAAGTGTGTGAAACTACACAACAATAACAACACTTGTAATGTGCATGGCATGAGAACATAACTGTTTATTCAATTGAAACTGATATCAACATAGAGCAAGTTACAATAGCAAACACGTTACAGAAACAAGTTTAAAACATACCTGTTGCACCACTGGAGTTTCAATTGCATACTTTAAATTTGAAATTAGTTGGTATGAGTAAATACAGTGATGCAAGAGCAAAGGAGTATGAACCATAGCTACGGAACCTAACCTGAGAACAATTCTTCTTCTACTTTAAGCATTGACTTGGGGTTCGGAGTGGTGGTCCTCGTGCTTTAGGCACTGTAGTTGCCTTACTAACTGCTCGTGTTTGGGTGCTCTATGGTGGAGACGGTGTTGTGTCAACTGGAACTAGGTTATTATCTGCTGGGGTTGGGGTTAGAAGGGGTGTAGCTGGTTCTCTGTCCAACTGGGTAGGGGTACAACCTGCGTGAGTCTGGGTTATGTGTGGCAGGGCTGGTTCTTGGGCAAGTACAACCATGGTTCTATCTGCATCGACCGGTAGCACGATCTTTTCTGAAGACCGTGTTTTTACTCCCACAGATACTGCCATCACCCCCTCCAATTCAAATGGCTGATAAACAAGAAAAGTAATTGAATATACAGACATTGTAAGATAGACAGGTGCAATGGATAGTAGGTAAGAAAATAGGGCAAGAAATAATTCACATTTATGTTGTCTAACCAAACAGAATAGCATGACATAATTTCACATATATGATGGCTAATTAAACATGATAGCGTGACACAATTTCACATGTATGATGGCTAACTAAACATGATAGAATGACATACTTCAAAATATGATGACTATGTAAACAGGATGACATGATATAACTATACAATGTGTCTATTAAAGTGGTTGGCATGACATAATTCAAAATAGGATGACTATGTAAACATGATGAGATGATATAACTATATTATGTCTTTAGAAAATGGGTTGGCATGCCATAATTCAGATACATACTATCTATGTAAACATCATGGCATGATATAATTCAAATATATGATTTATATACTAAGCAAGTTAGCAGAGGGCAATCGCATATATGATGTGTCAACTAAGGAGATGGTATTCAATATTGTGTATATGATGTAAAAACTAAGCATTGCAATACAACATATGCATGTTATGAGTAATATAACCCTGCCAAGTTTGAGCATACACCTCAGGGGGATAATAGGACTGGTCATTTGCCTCTGAATCCTCCTCTGAGGAGTGATGACCCACAAGTGCAGGGGATCTATCATAGTCCTTTCGATAAGTAAGAGTGTCTAAATCAATGAGGTGTAGAAGGAAATGATAAGCGGTTTTCAGTAAGGTTTTCTCTGCAAGCACTGAAATTGTAGGTAACAGATAGTTTTGTGATAAGATAAATTGTAACAAGTAACAAGCAATGAAAGTAAATAGAGTGCAGCAAGGTGGCCCAATCCTTTTTGTAGCAAAGGATAAGACTAGACAATTTCTTATAATGAGAAAAGAGCTCCCGAGGACACATGGGAATTATCGTCAAGCTAGTTTTCATCACGCTCATATGATTCGCGTTCGGTACTTTGATAATTTGATATGTGGGTGGATCAGTGCTTGGGGCCCTTACTTGGACAAGCATCCCACTTATGATTAACCCCTATTGCAAGCATCCGCAACTACAAAAGTAGTATTAAGGTAAACCTAACCACATCATTAGACATATGGATCCAAATCAGCCCCTAACGAAGCAACGCATAAACTAGGGTTTAAGCTTCTGTCACTCTAGCAACCCATCATCTACTTATTACTTCCCAATGCCTTCCTATAGGCCCAAATAATGGTGAAGTGTCATGTAGTCGACGTTCACATAACACCACTAGAGGAAAGACAACATACATCTCATCAAAATATCGAACGAATACCAAATTCACATGACTACTAATAGCAAGACTTCACCCATGTCCTCAGGAACAAACGTAACTACTCACAAAGCATATTCATGTTCATAATCAGAGGAGTAATAATATGCATTAAGGATCTGAACATATGATCTTCCACCAAGTAAACCAATTAGCATCAACTACAAGGAGTAATCAACACTACTAGCAACCCACAGGTACCAATTTGTGGTTTGGATAAAAGATTGGATACAAGAGATGAACTAGGGTTTTGAGAGGAGATGGTGCTGGTGAGGATGTTGATGGAGATTGACCCTCTCCCGATGGGAGGATCGTTGGTGATGATTCCCCCCTCCCGGAGGGAAGTGTCCCCGGCAGAACAGCTCTGTCGGAGCTCTAGATTGGTTCCGCCAAGGTTCCGCCTCGTGGCGGCGGAGTTTCATCCCGTAAGCTTGCCCACGATTTTTTCCAGGGTAAAAGCCTTCATATAGCAGAAGATGGACACCAGAGGGCCACCAGGGGGCCCATGAGAGGGGAGCGCGCCCAGTAGGGGTGGGTGCGCCCCCACCCTCCTGGCCAGGGTGTGGGCCCCCTGAGGTGTTTCTTCCGCTCAATAATTCTTATTAATTCCAAAAATAAGTTTCGTGGAGTTTCAGGATTTTTGGAGCAGTGCAGAATAGGTTTCCAATGTTTGCTCCTTTTCCAGCCAGAATTCCAGCTGCCGGCATTCCCCCTCTTCATGGTAAACCTTGTAAAATAAGAGAGAATAGCCATAAGTATTGAGATATAATGTGTAATAACATCCCATAATGCAATAAATATTGATATAAAAGCATGATGCAAAATGGACGTATCAACTCCCCCAAGCTTAGACCTCACTTGTCCTCAAGCGGAAGCCGAAATTGAAAAATATGTCCACATGTTTTGAGATAGAGGTGTCGATAAAAATAAAATACGGACATGAGGGCATCATGATCATTCTTATAACAACAACATAAATAGATTTTGTCATATGACTTCCTATGCTCAAATAACAATCAATTCACATGTCAAGTATGGTTCAGAAACTTCATTGAAAGCTAACAAACTATAATATCAGTCATTGAAGCAATTGCAATTTATCATAACATCAAAAAGAGTCAAGAATAGAGCTTTTCAGCAAGTCCACATACTCAACTATCATGTAGTCTTCTACAATTGCTAACACTCACGCAATACTTGTGGTTATGGAGTTTTAGCCGGACACTAAGAAAGATAGGGGCTTATTGTGTTGCCTCCCAACCTATTCACCTTTAGGTGATGTCAACAATAATAATCCATGCTAACTTACACTCAGTTGAATATGTATATATATATATATATATATATATATCATGATCTTTCAAACACGAGGAGCTTGCCAAAGGATAAAATGAAAAAGGGAAAGGTGAAGATCACCTTGACTTAAGCATAAAGTAAAAACATAAAGTAAAAGATAGGCCCTTTGCAAAGGGAAGCAGAGGTTGTCATGTGATTTTAGGGTTGGATGCATAAAATCTTAATGCAAAAGAACGTCACTTTATATTGCCACTTGTATATGGACCTTTATTATGCAGTCCATCGCTTTTATTGCTTCCATAACAAGATCGTATAAAGCTTATTTTCTCTGCACTAATAAGTCATACATATTTAGAGAGCAATTTTTATTGCCTGCACCGATGACAACTTACTTGAAGGATCTTACTCAATCCATAGGTAGGTATGGTGGACTCTCATGGCAAAACTGGGTTTAAGGATATTTGGAAGCACAAGTAGTATCTCTACTTGGTGCAAGGAATTTGGCTAGCATGAGGGGGAAAGGCAAGCTCAACATGTTTGGAAGATCAATGACAATATACTTTAACTGAGATGTGAGAAAACATAAACCATTACGTTGTCTTCCTTGTCCAACATCAACTCTTTTAGCATGTCATACTTAATGAGTGCTCCCAATCATAAAAGATGTCCAAGATAATATATTTGCATGTGAAACCTCTCTTTCCTTATTACTTCCTATTAATTGCAACGATGACCAAAACTACGTTTATCAACTCTCAACAACTTTTATGCCTCATACGTTCTATGTGTGAAGTCATTACTACCCATAAGATCAATATGAACTCTTTTATTCTTTCTACTTTCCCAAGATCATAACAAGATAGCAAAGCCCTTAACTCAACACTAATCTTTATTATAGATAGCTCACAGACTCGATTACATAAAGAGATCACAAAGAAAGACTCAAAACTACTTGATATCAAAAGTTCAATCTACTAGATCAAGATACTACTAAAAGGATCGAACTAAATAAAACGGTAAAGATAAGAGTGTGATGGTGATATGATATTGGGGCACCTCCCCCAAGCTTGGCAGTTGCCAAGGGGAGTGCCCATACCCATGTAATTATGTCCTCGGAGGTGGTGAAGTAGGAGTTGTTGATGATGTAGGCTTGTCGTCCATCTTCCAAGGCATAGGCTCACATCATAGAAGGATGATCGAGTCTCCAGGATCTTTAAATCTGCAGCCAAACTCATTCTCTTGAATCTATATTCATACTCACAGTTCTGGTTTTGCAGGTCATAGATCTGGGCTTGGAGGTGCTCGATTTTCTCTTGAAGCTTGAAGATGGTTTCCCCAATGACTTTGGCATCTAGCTTGTGGTTGTTAGTGAACTCCGTGATCATCATCTGGTTGGCGTTGAGTCCACGCTCCACCATCCCTTGGCACTTGAAGACTTGCTGCTCCACGGCTTCGAGCTTTGTCTCCACGCTTCCGGTACGCCTTGGTCCCTCCACATCGCGGATGTGCAGCACCCCCTCACGTATCTCAATGGTTTGAGGGTGTTGCAGCACCTCCGCGAGATAGGGGTTGATAACCCTCTCGAAAAACTTGTCCTTGGGAGCGCTTGGAGACGCCATGATGCTCTAGATCTGTAACAGAAAACAGCTCGAAACGAAAACAGAGGATATTTGCGTGATACGGTGGCCAAAACTTTCGGGAGATTATATAATGAATTTTTACCGACCAAAATACGTAACGTGCAAGAAAACGGAGTCCGGGAGGCACACGAGGTGGCCACGAGACAGGGGGCGCGCCCAGGAAGGGTGGGCGCGCCCTCCACCCTCGTGGAGGCCTCGTGTCCTTCCCGGACTACTTCTTTCTTCCTAAAATTCTTAAATATTCCAAAACTGATAAAAATTGCCATTAGAATTGTTTTGGAGTCGGTTTACTTACCGTACCACATACCTATTCCTTTTCGGAGTCTGGAACATTCTGGAAAGTGTCCCTTATGTATTCCTCCGGGGTTACAGTTTCAATAATATTAGTTTCAACATTGATAGGATTACCTGAGATATAATGTTTAATTCTTTGACCGTTCACCACCCTCGGACTTGTGCCTTCGAAGTTGTTGATTTTTATGGCACCAGAACGATAGACCTCCTCGATAACGTAAGGACCTTCCCATTTAGAGAGAAGTTTTCCTGCAAAAAATCTTAAACGAGAGTTGAATAATAACACATAATCACCTACGTTAAACTCACGCTTTTGTATCCTTTTGTCATGCCAGCGTTTGACTTTTTCTTTGAATAGCTTGGCATTCTCATAGGCTTGGGTTCTCCATTCATCAAGTGAGCTAATATCAAACAACCTCTTCTCACCGGCAAGTTTGAAGTCATAGTTGAGCTCTTTAATAGCCCAATATGCTTTATGTTCAAGTTCTAGAGGTAAATGACAAGCTTTTCCATAAACCATCTTATACGGAGACATACCCATAGGATTTTTGTATGCAGTTCTATAGGCCCATAATGCATCATCAAGTTTTTTGGACCAATTCTTTCTAGATCTATTGACAGTCTTTTGCAAAATTAATTTGAGCTCTCTATTGCTCAACTCTACTTGACCACTAGACTGCGGATGATAAGGAGATGCGATTCTATGATTAACATCATACTTAGCAAGCATCTTACGGAAAGCACCATGAATAAAATGTGAACCACCATCAGTCATAAGATATCTAGGGACTCCAAACCTCGGAAAAATAACTTCTTTAAGCATTTTAATAGAAGTGTTATGATCAGCACTACTAGTTGGAATAGCTTCTACCCACTTAGTAACGTAATCAACAGCAACTAAAATATGTGTGTAACCATTAGAGGCAGGAAAAGGTCCCATATAATCAAAGCCCCAAACATCAAACGGTTCAATAACAAGAGAATAATTCATAGGCATTTCTTGACGTCTACTAATATTACCAATTCTTTGACATTCATCACAAGATAAGACAAACTTACGAGCATCTTTGAAGAGAGTAGGCCAATAAAAACCGGATTGCAATACCTTATGTGCAGTTCTATCTCCAGCGTGGTGTCCTCCATATGATTCAGAGTGACACTTGCGTAGGATCTGTTCCTGTTCATGCTCAGGTACACAACGTCTAATAACACCATCTACTCCTTCTTTATAAAGGTGTGGGTCATCCCAGAAGTAATGTCTTAAATCATAAAAGAACTTTTTCTTTTGCTGGTATGTGAAACTAGGTGGTATAAATTTAGCAACAATGTAATTAGCATAATCAGCATACCAAGGAGCAGTACGAGAAGCATTAACGACCGCTAATTGTTCATCAGGAAAGCTATCATCAATAGGCAGTGGGTCATCAAGAACATTCTCTAACCTAGACAAGTTGTCTGCAACGGGGTTCTCAGCTCCCTTTCTATCAATAATATGCAAATCAAATTCTTGGAGCAAGAGAACCCATCTAATGAGTCTAGGCTTAGCATCTTTCTTTTCCATAAGATATTTAATAGCAGCATGATCAGTGTGAATAGTAACTTTGGAATCAACAATATAAGGTCTAAACTTATCACATGCAAACACAACTGCTAAGAATTCTTTTTCAGTAGTAGCATAATTTCTCTGGGCAGTATCAAGAGTCTTACTAGCATACTGGATAACATTCAATTTCTTATCAACTCTTTGCCCTAGAACAGCACCTACAGCATAATCACTAGCATCACACATAATTTCAAAAGGTAAATTCCAATCAGGTGGCTGAACAATAGGTGCAGTGATCAAAGCTTTCTTAAGTATTTCAAATGCTTCTACACAATCATCATCAAAGACAAAAGGAATATCTTTTTGCAATAAATTAGTCAGAGGCCTAGAGATTTTAGAAAAGTCCTTAATGAACCTCCTATAAAAACCGGCATGACCAAGGAAACTTCTTATACCTTTTATGTCCTTGGGACATGGCATCTTTTCAATAGCATCAACTTTAGCTTTATCAACTTCAATACCTCTCTCGGAGATTTTGTGCCCCAAGACAATGCCTTCATTAACCATAAAGTGGCACTTTTCCCAATTCAAGACGAGACTAGTGTCTTCGCATCTCTGCAAAACTCGATCAAGGTTGCTCAAGCAATCATCAAAAGAGGATCCATAAACGGAGAAATCATCCATGAATACCTCACAAATCTTTTCACAAAAGTCAGAGAATATAGCCATCATACATCTTTGAAAGGTAGCAGGTGCATTACATAAACCAAAAGGCATACGTCTATAAGCAAAAGTACCGAAAGGGCAAGTAAAAGTAGTTTTTGATTGATCCTTCGCTGACACAGGTATTTGAGAGAAACCAGAATAACCATCTAGAAAGCAGAAATGTGTGTGTTTGGATAGTCTTTCTAGCATTTGATCAATAAAAGGTAAAGGGTAATGATCTTTCTTAGTAGCTTTATTTAATTTACGGAAATCAATTACCATCCTATAACCTGTAATAATTCTTTGCGGGATCAATTCATCTTTATCATTAGGAACGACAGTAATACCTCCCTTTTTAGGAACACAATGGACAGGGCTTACCCAATCACTATCAGCAACGGGATAAATTATACCTGCCTCAAGGAGCTTTAGTATCTCCTTTCTTACCACTTCTTTCATCTTAGGATTCAATCGTCGTTGAGGATCTCTAACTGGTTTGGCATCTTCCTCCAAATTAATTTTGTGTTGGCATAACGTGGGACTAATGCCCTTAAGATCATCCAGAGTATATCCAATAGCAGCACGGTGCTTCTTCAGAGTTTTCAATAATCTTTCTTCTTCTTGCTCTGAAAGGTTAGCACTAATAATAACATGATATATTTTCTTTTCATCAAGATAAGCATACTTAAGATTATCAGGTAATGGTTTGAGTTCAAACACGGGATCACCCTTGGGTGGAGGGGGATCCCCTAGAATTTCAACGGGAAGGTTGTGTTTCAGAATAGGTTCCTGTTGAAGGAACACTTCATCTATTTCCCTTCTTTCCTTCATAAACATATCATTTTCATGGTCTAGCAAATATTGTTCTAACGGATCAGTAGGAGGCACGGCAATAGAAGCAAGACCAATAATCTCATCCTTACTAGGTGATTCTCTATCACGAGGTTGTCTACGAAACTTAGCAAAATTAAACTCATGAGACATACCCTCTAAGCCAATTGTGACAGTATCCTTTTCACAATCAATCCTAGCATTAACAGTGTTCAAGAAGGGTCTACCAAAAATAATGGGACAAAAGTCATCTTGTGGGGAACTAAGAACAAGAAAATCAGCAGGATATTTAACCTTCCCACACAAGACTTCAACATCTCTAACAATCCCAACTGGTGAAATAGTATCTCTATTGGCAAGCTTGATAGTAATATCAATACCTTCCAGTTCAACGGGTGCAATGTCATGCATAATTTCTTTATATAAATCATAGGGTATTGCACTAGCACTAGCACCCATATCGCATAAGCCATGATAACAATGATCTCCTATTTTAACAGAAATAACAGGCATGCCTACAACAGGTCTATGTATCTTAGTATCTGGTCTAACAATATTAGCAGTCTCACCACAGAAATAAATAACATGCCCATCTAAATCATCATCCAAGAGATCTTTAACCATAGCAATACTAGGTTCAACTTTGATTTGCTCAGGAGGTGTATAATTCCTAGTATTACTCTTACGAACAACAGTCGAAGTTTTAGCATGATCCTTTATCCTAACAGGAAAAGGAGGTTTCTCAACATAAGTAGTAGGAACAATAGGATCACTATAAGTGACAGTCTTTTCTTCAACTGTAATAGGTGCAACTACTTTTACTTCAATGGGAGGATTATATTTAAACCACTTCTCCTTAGGGAGATCAACGTGAGTAGCAAAAGATTCACAGAAAGAAGCTACTATCTCAGAGTCAAGTCCATATTTAGCGCTAAATCCACGAAAAGCATCGGTATCCATAAAAGATTTAACACAATCAAACTTAGGTGTCATACCTGACTCCTTACCATCGTCGGAACCCCAATCTTCAGAGTTGCGTTTAATTCTTTCCAATAAGTCCCATTTGAATTCAATAGTCTTCAGCATATAAGAACCAGCACAGGAAGTATCGAGCATGTTGCGATCATTGAGAGAAAGCCGAGCATAAATTTTTGAATAATCATTTCTCTGGAGAGCTCATGATTGGGGCATGAATATAACATTGACTTAAGCCTCCCCCAAGCTTGAGCGATGCTTTCTCCTTCGCGAGGCCAGAAATTATATATGTAATTACGATCACGATGAACAAGATGCATAGGATAGAACTTCTGGTGAAATTCCAACTTCAATCGTTTATAATTCCAAGATCCCGTATCATCACATAGCCTATACCATGTCAATGCATCTCCCTTCAAAGATAAAGGGAAGACCTTCCTTTTGACAACATCATCGGGAATACCTGCAAGCTTAAATAATCCACAAACTTCATCCACAAAGATAAGGTGTAAATCGGGATGCAATGTTCCATCTCCTGCAAATGGATTAGCTAGCAGTTTCTCTATCATACCCGAAGGAATCTCAAAGTAAATATTTTCAATAGGTTCAGTAGGTTGAGGAGCAACTCTTTGCTCTTCTGGTCGGGGTGAAGATACCCCGAACAAGCCCCTCAAAGGATTAGTTTCCATAGTGACAAGTAACAGAAAATTTCAGCACACTATATAAATGTTTCCTTACCAAGTTCCACTCACCAAAAGCGCTACACTCCCCGGCAGCGGCGCCAGAAAAGAGTCTTGATGACCCACAAGTGTAGGGGATCTATCGTAGTCCTTTCGATAAGTAAGAGTGTCGAACCCAACGAGGAGCAGAAGGAAATGATAAGCGGTTTTCAGTAAGGTTTTCTCTGCAAGCACTGAAATTGTAGGTAACAGATAGTTTTGTGATAAGATAAATTGTAACGAGTAACAAGCAATGAAAGTAAATAAAGTGCAGCAAGGTGTCCCAATCCTTTTTGTAGCAAAGGATAAGCCTAGACAATTTCTTATAATGAGAAAAGAGCTCCCGAGGACACATGGGAATTATCGTCAAGCTAGTTTTCATCACGCTCATATGATTCGCGTTCGGTACTTTGATAATTTGATATGTGGGTGGACCGGTGCTTGGGTACTGCCCTTACTTGGACAAGCATCCCACTTATGATTAACCCCTATTGCAAGCATCCGCAACTACAAAAGAAGTATTAAGGTAAACCTAACCACAACATTAAACATATGGATCCAAATCAGCCCCTTACGAAGCAACGCATAAACTAGGGTTTAAGCTTCTGTCACTCTAGCAACCCATCATCTACTTATTACTTCCCAATGCCTTCCTCTAGGCCCAAATAATGGTGAAGTGTCATGTAGTCGACGTTCACATAACACCACTAGAGGAAAGACAACATACATCTCATCAAAATATCGAACGAATACCAAATTCACATGACTACTAATAGCAAGACTTCACCCATGTCCTCAGGAACAAACGTAACTACTCACAAAGCATATTCATGTTCATAATCAGAGGAGTAATAATATGCATTAAGGATCTGAACATATGATCTTCCACCAAGTAAACCAATTAGCATCAACTACAAGGAGTAATCAACACTACTAGCAACCCACAGGTACCAATTTGTGGTTTGGATACAAGATTGGATACAAGAGATGAACTAGGGTTTTGAGAGGAGATGGTGCTGGTGAAGATGTTGATGGAGATTGACCCTCTCCCGATGGAGGATCGTTGGTGATGACGATGGTGATGATTCCCCCTCCCGGAGGGAAGTGTCCCCGGCAGAACAGCTCTGCCGGAGCTCTAGATTGGTTCCGCCAAGGTTCCGCCTCGTGGCGGCGGAGTTTCGTCCGTAAGCTTGCCCACGATTTTTTCCAGGGTAAAAGCCTTCATATAGCAGAAGATGGACACCGGAGGGCCACCAGGGGCCCAGGAGACAGGGGGCGCGCCCAGTAGGGGTGGGCGCGCCCCCACCCTCCTGGCCAGGGTGTGGGCCCCCTGAGGTGTTTCTTCGCTCAACAATTCTTATTAATTCCAAAAAAAAATTTCGTGGAGTTTTAGGATTTTTGGAGGAGTGCAGAAAAGGTTTCCAACGTTTGCTCCTTTTCTAGCCAGAATTCCAGCTGCCGGCATTCCCCCTCTTCATGGTAAACCTTGTAAAATAAGAGAGAATAGCCGTAAGTATTGAGATATAATGTGTAATAACAACCCATAATGCAATAAATATTGATATAAAAGCATGATGCAAAATGGACGTATCAAGGAGCTATCTGTTACCAGCAAGATATCTGCTTGAGCAGGTAGCATTGTCTGCTCTAAAGACCTTGTTTTCACTCCAGATTCCTCCATCACCAATTCAAATGGCTGATGCACAGGAAGAGCAGTTGAATATACAAACATTGTCACAAATGCAATGAGAAATACAAAAAAGGACGACATGATATAATTCACATATATGACGCTTGGCTAAACATCATGGCATTGCATAATTCACATATATAATGCCTTGCAACAAGATAGCATTGCATAATTCACATATATAATGTCATGCAACAAGGTGGCATTGCATAATTCACATATATGGTAATTAGACACTAAACAGGTGGCATTCACACAAAGCATGTCTAAACTAAGCAAATGACATAGCAATGCAATACACCATACGCATGATATGAGCAACATAACCCTGCCACGTTACAGCATGCACCTCGGGGGGAAATAGGACTGGTCATCTGTATCTGAATCCTCCTCGAAGGAGCTATCCATAACCAGCAAGACATGCGCTTTGTCAGATTGCATTGTCTGCTCTGAAGACCTTGTTTCCACTCCAGATTTTTCCATGACCATGTCGAATGGCTGATGCGTAGGAAGAGTAATTGAATGTACTAAAAATTGTTGACAAATTTAATACGTAATAAAAAATGATGGCATGATATAATGCACATATAAGATGACTGGCTAACCAGGGTGGCATTGCAAAATTCACATATATGATGCCTGGCTAAACAAGATGGCATTGCATGATTCACATATACGATAAAGAAACTAAACATATGGCATTCACACAAAGCATGTCTAAACTAAGCAGATGACATATTTGATTTATAAAGTAAGCAATGCAAGGCACCATATGCATGATATTACCAACATCAGCATGCCAAGTTAGAGCGAAAACCTCAGGGGGTAAATAGTAGTGGTCTTCTCCTTCTGAATCCCCCTCAGAACAGTTATCTTCCTCTTGATTACAATCTGAAATGGGTGGAGGGGGGCTGCCTTTGCGCCCACCATGGAGCGACGTTTGCATGAAATTTTATTGCCACACAAGGATCATTTCTTTTGCTCTACATGTTTAGTTCCATTGTGTACACTAACTGATATGCATAGGAATAAAACATAGTGAGATTATGTAAGGAGTGCATGCACAAATCCAAAGTGACGGTAGCAAACTGTGGATAGACCCAAAACCAATGATAGCAGGTAGATAATAGCTTTAGTTAAAAAATACAGATAATGCCTCCTTTAATGTTTGTTTATACCCAATATGAAAATCATAGTAGACACCCGAGATTAACCAGATAGTAGACAGATAGTACTGATTACCGCCCCAATATGTACCCCACAACCATTTAAAAACTCAAGTTTTAGCATTAGTTTGGACCCGACTCGGAGTCTAATAGGTGAATAGGACGATAAAGTAGCATGTCGTCATATTAAGCGATGCATAACATAAGCAGACACGAAAGAGTGTGACCTATCTTGTGGACCCATGTAGTCCTCAAGGTCACCTTCTCAGTTGATGATGGTAATGCAGTTGTCGTGGCTGCTGGCGGCGGGGAAGAAGATCTGAGGCAGTGAAAGACAGTCTGCAGAGCAGATCCCTGCTGTGGTGAACCCTTCCATTGTTGGAGCAGCTAAGCTGGGGTGGAACACAACACAATAGGAGCGGAACAAACCATACAAGGTTTTCTTTGACACATATCTCTAACAGAAGTAATTGTGTAAGGGCCTATTTGAATTTGAGGATTCTAAGAATGCAGGGATAGGAAATACACAAGAATAGGATAGGAATGCACGTGCAAAACAGAGAAATTAAAAACACAGGGTTTCTGCCAATCTGGGTGTTTGGTTCACAAGAATTGGAAGATCGTAGGATGCAAAGAAGCATGATGAGATTAAGTCAAACCACAAGAAAATGTATGGTTATAATGCTATTATGCTACTATCTCTTAGTCTTGTGCTTCATGAATAGGAATTTGAAGAGAAGGACAAGTGGATATTAAAATTCCTACAGTTTTTCTTTCAAGGAGACACTAAAGGAACAAATCCTAAAGTTTTCCTTTGCTCCATTCCTTTGAACCAAATGCATGAATAGTAATACCATAGGAAACTTTCCAATTCCTATGTTTTTCCTTCACTTTTCCTTTCAAGAACTGGCAATTCTAGTAGGCAGGCTTGAGCAGGGAAAAGCCTACACTCAAAAAATGTTTTTGTGCTACTTCTACTACTTTGGACCCAGGACACTGCCCTACTAGCTCAACTCCCAGGCCCATGTACAAATGCACAGCTCAAACGCGCAGAGATAAATAATGATGGCGTTCAAGAGAGTCCATCACGGATAGCTAAGTTGCCTGCTACCTCACTGCTTGTCATATAGTAGGAGAAACTAATCGTATTTCACGTTACTATGTGTGCTCAATGGATAATATATATAACATGTAGAGTAAAAAAGAGATGCAACAAGTGTACAACCTCTTTGGTGAAGCCATGTCGATCTCAACGTGATTGGATTAGCCGAGGCGGATGCTCCGGCTGATTTGGCTGTCGGAGGAGGGGAAGAAGATCTTAGGCGTCTAGAGATGGAGCCCGGTGTACTGCTCCGCTATGATGGAGCGTTTTGTCGTTGGATCAGCTCCGGTGAGTTGTACGACGGCGAGGCTGAAGCAGGACAAGAGAGATAACGTTAACCTGAGTGGAATTCTAATAGCATCTCCAATAGATGGTGTAAAATACATAACCACAAAGTGCTAAATGTAAAATACATCAGCCACTCATCTCTGAACTTAACTGTCGAAACTGAATTTAACAGTCAAAACTGAATTTTGCTGTTGAAACTAAACACACTAGTAGTAGAAAAGCAGTAGCAGCAGCACAACGCTAGGAGCAGTAGCGCGTGCGAGAGCCAGGGCAGCTGGTCGTGTAGCAGCATCTGTTGGGAAACATAGTAATTTCAAAAAAATTCCTACGCACACACAAGATCATGGTGATGCATAGCAACAAGAGGGGAGAGTGTTGTCCACGTACCCTCGTAGACCATAAGCGGAAGCGTTATGACAACACAGTTGATGTAGTCGTACGTCTTCATGATCCGACCGATCCAAGCACCGAACGTACGACACCTCTGAGTTCAGCACACGTTCAGTTCGATGACGATCCCCGGACTCTGATCCTGCAGGGTGTCAGGGATGAGTTCCGTCAGCATGACGGCGTGGTGACGATGATGATGTTCTACCGACGCAGGGCTTCGCCTAAGCACCGCAACGATATGACCAAGGTGGAATATGGTGGAGGGGGGCACCGCCCACGGCTAAGGAACGATCACGATGATCAACTTGTGTGTTTAGAGGTGCCCCCTACCCCCGTATATAAAGGTGGGAGGGGGAGGTGCGACCGCCCCCCTAGGGGTCCGCCTGGAGGAGTCCTACTCCCACCGGGAGTAGGACTCCCTCCTCTTGCCTTGGTGGAGAAGGAAAGGGGGGAGGGGAAAGAGGAAAAGGGGGCGCCCTCCCCCTTCCTTGTCCTATTAGGACTAGGGGGGAGGGGGCGCGCGGCCTTCCCTGGCTGGCCCTCCTCTTCTCCCTCATGGCCCATGTAGGCCCATTAACCCCCGGGGGGGGGGGGGGTTCCGGTAACCCCCCGGTACTCCCGTAAAATCCCGGTTTCACCCAGAATGTTTCCGATATCCAAATATAGGCTTCCAATATATCAATCTTTATGTCTCGACCATTTCGAGACTCCTCGTCATGTCCGTGATCACATCCGGGACTCCGAACAACCTTCGGTACATCAAAAAGTATAAACTCATAATAAAACTATTATCGTAATGTTAAGCGTGCGGACCCTACGGGTTCGAGAACTATGTAGACATGACCTAGAACTGTTCCCGGTCAATAACCAATAGCGGAACCTGGATGCTCATATTGGCTCCTACATATTCTACGAAGATCTTTATCGGTCAAACCGCATAACAACATACGTTGTTCCCTTTGTCATCGGTATGTTACTTGCCCGAGATTCGATCGTCGGTATCCAATACCTAGTTCAATCTCGTTACCGGCAAGTCTCTTTACTCGTTACGTAATGCATCATTCCGTAACTAACTCATTAGCTACATTGCTTGCAAGTCTTATAGTGATGTGCATTACCGAGAGGGCCCAAAGATACCTCTCCGACAATCGGAGTGACAAAACCTAATCTCGAAATATGCCAACTCAACATGTACCTTTGGAGACACCTGTAGAGCTCCTTTATAATCACCCAGTTACGTTATGACATTTGGTAGCACATAAAGTGTTCCTCCGGTAAACGGGAGTTGCATAATCTCATAGTTGTAGGAACTTTGTATAAGTCATGAAGAAAGCAATAGCAACATACTAAACGATCAAGTGCTAGGCTAACGGAATGGGTCAAGTCAATCACATCATTCTCCTAATAATGTGATCCCGTTAATCAAATGACAATACATGTCTATGGTTAGGAAACATAACCATCTTTGATTAATGAGCTAGTCAAGTAGAGGCATACTAGTGACATTATGTTTGTCTATGTATTCACACATGTATCATGTTTCCAGGTAATACAATTCTAGCATGAATAATAAACATTTATCATGAAATGAGGAAATAAATAATAACTTTATTATTGCCTCTAGGGCATATTTCCTTCAGTCTCCCACTTGCACTAGAGTCAATAATCTAGATTACACAGTAATGATTCTAACACCCATGGAGTCTTGGTGCTGATCATGTTTTGCTCGTGGAAGAGGCTTAGTCAACGGGTCTACAATATTCAGATATGTATGTATCTTGCAAATCTCTATGTCTCCCACCTGGACTTGGTCCCGGATGGAATTGAAGCGTCTCTTGATGTGCTTGGTCCTCTTGTGAAATCTGGATTCCTTTGCCCAGGCAATTGCACCAGTATTGTCACAGAAGATCTTCATTGGTCCCGATGCACTAGGTATGACACCTAGATCGGAAATGAACTCCTTCATCCAGACTCCTTCATTTGCTGCTTCCGAAGCAGCTATGTACTCCGATTCGCATGTAGATCCCGCCATGACGCTTTGTTTAGAGCTGCACCAACTTACAGCTCCACCGTTTAATAAAAACACATATCCGGTTTGCGATTTAGAATCGTCCGGATTAGTGTGAAAGCTTGCATCGACGTAACCATTTATGACTAGCTCTTTGTCACCTCCATAAATGAGAAACATATCCTTAGTCCTTTTCAGGTATTTCAGGATGATCTTGACCACTGTCTAGTGATCCACTCCTGGATTACTTTGGTACCTTCCTGCCAAGCTTATTGCTAAGCATACGTCAGGTCTGGTACACATCATTGCATACATGATAGAGCCTATGGCTGAAGCATAGGGAACATCTTTCATTTTCTCTCTATCTTCTGCTGTGGTCGGGCATTGAGTCTGGCTCAACTTCACACCTTGTAATACAGGCAGGAACCCTTTCTTTGCCTGATCCATTTTGAACTTTTTCAAAACATTATCAAGGTATGTGCTTTGTGGAAGTCCAATTAAGCGTCTTGATCTATCTCTATAGATCTTGATGCCCAATATGTAAGCAGCTTCACCGAGGTCTTTCATTGGAAAACTTTTATTCAAGTATCCCTTTATGCTATCCAGAAATTCTATATCATTTCCAATTAACAATATGTCATCTACATATAATATCAGAAATGCTACAGAGCTCCCACTCACTTTCTTGTAAATACAGGCTTCTCCAAAAGTTTGTATAAAACCGTATGCTTTGATCACACTATCAAAGCGTTTATTCCAACTCCGAGATGCTTGCACCAGTCCATAAATGGATCGCTGGAGGTTGCACACTTTGTTAGCACCTTTTGGATCGACAAAACCTTCCGGTTGCATCATATACAACTCTTCTTCCAGAAATCCATTCAGGAATGCAGTTTTGACATCCATTTGCCAAATTTCATAATCATAAAATGCAACAATTTC
Source organism: Triticum aestivum (assembly GCF_018294505.1). NCBI lineage: Eukaryota > Viridiplantae > Streptophyta > Magnoliopsida > Poales > Poaceae > Triticum > Triticum aestivum. The sequence continues at coordinate 21,647,605 of NC_057813.1, forward strand.
TAACATGATTCAGACAGACTTAAGCATCGCTACGGGTGAGAAAGTCTCATCGTAGTCAACCCCTTGAACTTGTCGAAAACCTTTTGCAACAAGTCGAGCTTTGTAGATAGTTACATTACCATCAGCGTCACTCTTCTTCTTGAAGATCCATTTATTCTCAATGGCTTGCCGATCATCGGGCAAGTCAACCAAAGTCCATACTTTGTTCTCATACACGGATCCTATCTCAGATTTCATGGCTTCAAGCCATTTGGCGGAATCTGGGCTCATCATCGCTTCCTCATAGTTTGTAGGTTCGCCATGGTCAAGTAACATGACTTCCAGAATAGGATTACCATACCACTCTGGTGCGGATCTTACTCTGGTAGACCTACGAGGTTCAGTAGAAACTTGATCTGAAGTTTCATGATCAATATCATTAGCTTCCTCACTAATTGGTATAGTTGTCACAGGAACCGGTTCTTGTGATGAACTACTTTCCAATAAGGGAGCAGGTACAGTTACCTCATCAAGTTCTACTTTCCTCCCACTCACTTCTTTCGAGAGAAACTCCTTCTCTAGAAAGGATCCGAATTTAGCAACGAAAATCTTGCCCTCAGATCTGTGATAGAAGGTGTACCCAATAGTCTCTTTTGGGTATCCTATGAAGACACATTTCTCCGATTTGGGTTCAAGCTTATCTGGTTGAAGTTTCTTCACATAAGCATCGCTGACCCAAACTTTAAGAAACGACAACTTTGGTTTCTTGCCAAACCACAGTTCATAAGGCGTCATCTCAACGGATTTTGATGGTACCCTATTTAACGTGAATGCAACCGTCTCTAAAGCATAACCCCAAAATGATAGAGATAAATCAGTAAGAGACATCATAGATCGCACCATATCCAGTAAAGTACGATTACGACGTTCGGACACACCATTTCGTTGTGGTGTTCCGGGTGGCGTGAGTTGCGAAACTGTTCCGCATTGTTTCAAATGTAAACCAAACTCGTAACTTAAATATTCTCCTCCACGATTAGATCGTAGAAATTTTCTTTTCTTGTTATGATGATTTTCCACTTCACTCTGAAATTCTTTGAACTTTTCAAATGTTTCAGACTTGTGTTTCATCAAGTAGATATACCCATATCTGCTCAAATCATCTGTGAAAGTGAGAAAATAATGATACCCGCCGCGAGCCTCAATATTAATTGGACCACATACATCAGTATGTATGATTTCCAACAAATCAGTTGCTTGCTCCATAGTTCTGGAGAACGGTGTTTTAGTCATCTTGCCCATGAGGCACGGTTCGCAAGTACCAAGTGATTCATAATCAAGTGATTCCAAAAGTCCACCAGTATGGAGTTTCTTCATGCTCTTTACATCGATATGACCTAAACGGCAGTGCCACAAATAAGTTGCACTGTCATTATCAACTCTGCATCTTTTGGCTTCAACATTATGAATATGTGTATCACTACTATTGAGATTTAATAAAAATAGACCACTCTTCAAGGGTGCATGACCATAAAAGATATTACTCATATAAATAGAACAACCATTAGTCTCTGATTTAAATGAATAACCGTCTCGCATCAAACAAGATCCAGATATAATGTTCATGCTCAACACTAGCACCAAATAACAATTATTTAGGTCTAATACTAATCCCGATGGTAGATGTAGAGGTAGCGTGCCGACCGCGAGCACATCGACTTTGGAACCATTTCCCACGCGCATCGTCACCTCGTCCTTAGCCAATCTTCACTTAATTCGTAGTCCCTGTTTCGAGTTGCAAATATTAGCAACAGAACCAGTATCAAATACCCAGGTGCTACTGCGAGCATTAGTAAGGTACACATCAATAACATGTATATCACATATACCTTTGTTCACTTTGCCTTCCTTCTTATCCGCCAAATACTTGGGGCAGTTCCGCTTCTAGTGTCCAGTCTGCTTGCAGTAGAAGCACTCAGTCTCAGGCTTAGGTCTAGACTTGGGTTTCTTCTCGCGAGCAACAACTTGTTTGTTGTTCTTCTTGAAGTTCCCCTTCTTCTTCCCTTTGCCCCTTTTCTTGAAACTGGTGGTCTTGTTAACCATCAACACTTGATGCTCCTTCTTGATTTCTACCTCCGCGGCTTTTAACATTGCAAAGAGCTTAGGAATAGTCTTGTCCATCCCTTGCATATTATAGTTCATCACAAAGCTCTTGTAGCTTGGTGGCAGTGATTGAAGAATTCTGTCAATGACACTATCATCAGTAAGACTAACTCCTAGTTGAATCAAGTGATTATTATACCCAGACATTTTGAGTATGTGTTCACTGACAGAACTATTCTCCTCCATCTTACAGCTATAGAACTTATTGGAGACTTCATATCTCTCAATCCGGGCATTTGCTTGAAATATTAACTTCAACTCCTGAAACATCTCATATGCTCCATGACATCCAAAACATCGTTGAAGACTCGGTTCCAAGCCGTAAAGCATGGCACACTGAACTATCGAGTAGTCATCAGCTTTGCTCTGCCAGACGTTCTTAACGTCATCAGTTGCATCAGCAGCAGGCCTGGTACCCAGCGGTGCTTCCAGGACATAATTCTTCTGTGCAGCAATGAGGATAATCCTCAGGTTATGGACCCAGTCTGTGTAATTGCTACCATCATCTCTCAACTTAGCTTTCTCAAGGAACGCATTAAAATTCAACGGAACAACAGCACGAGCCATCTATCTACAACAAACATAGATAAGCAAAATACTATCAGGTACTAAGTTCATGATAAATTTAAGTTCAATTAATCATATTACTTAAGAACTCCCACTTAGACAGACATCTCTCTAGTCATCTAAGTGATCACGTGATCCAAACCAACTAAACCATGTTCGATCATCACGTGAGATGGAGTAGTTTCAATGGTGAACATCTCTATGTTGATCATATCTACTATATGATTCACGTTCGACCTTTCGGTCTCCGTGTTCCGAGGCCATTCTGTATATGCTAGGCTCGTCAAGTTTAACCTGAGTATTCCGCGTGTGCAACTGTTTTGCACCCGTTGTATTTGAATGTAGAGCCTATCACACCCGATCATCACGTGGTGTCTCAGCACGAAGAACTTTCACAATGGTGCATACTCAGGGAGAACACTTCTTGATAATTTAGTGAGAGATCATCTTAAAATGCTACCGTCAATCAAAGCAAGATAAGATGCATAAAGGATAAACATCACATGCAATCAATATAAGTGATATGATATAGCCATCATCATCTTGTGCTTGTGATCTCCATCTCCGAAGCACCGTCGTGATCACCATCGTCACCGGCGCGACACCTTGATCTCCATCGCAGCATCGTTGTCGTTACGCCATCTATTGCTTCTACGACTATCGCTACCGCTTAGTGATAAAGTAAAGCAATTACAGGGCGTTTGCATTTCATACAATAAAGCGACAACCATATGGCTCCTGCCACTTGCCGATAACTTCGGTTACAAAACATGATCATCTCATACAATAAAATATGGCATCACGTCTTAACCATATCACATCACAACATGCCCTGCAAAAACAAGTTAGACATCCTCTACTTTGTTGTTGCAAATTTTACGTGGCTGCTACGGGCTGAGCAAGAACCGTTCTTACCTACACATCAAAACCACAATGATAGTTCGTCAAGTTGCTGTTGTTTTAACCTTTGCAAGGACCAGGCATAGCCACACTCGGTTCAACTAAAGTTAGAGAAACAGACACCCGCTAGTCACCTGTGTGCAAAGCACGGCGGTAAAACCAGTCTCGCGTAAGCGTACGCGTAATGTCGGTCCGGGCCGCTTCATCCAACAATACCGCCGAACCAAAGTATGACATGCTGGTAAGCAGTATGACTTGTATCGCCCACAACTCACTTGTGTTCTACTCGTGCATATAACATCAACGCATAAAACCTGGCTCTGATACCACTGTTGGGAAACGTAGTAATTTCAAAAAAATTCCTACGCACACACAAGATCATGGTGATGCATAGCAATGAGAGGGGAGAGTGTTGTCCACGTACCCTCGTAGACCGTAAGTGGAAGTGTTATGACAACGCGGTTGATGTAGTCGTACGTCTTCATGATCCGACTGATCCAAGCACCGAACATACGGCACCTCCGAGTTCAGCACACGTTCAGCTCGATGACGATCCCCGCACTCCGATCCAGCATGGTGTCGGGGATGAGTTCCATCAGCGCGACGGCGTGGTGACGATGATGATGGTCTACCGACGCAGGGCTTTGCCTAAGCACCGCAACGATATGACCAAGGTGGAATATGGTGGAGGGGGGCACTGCACACGGCTAAGGAACGATCACGATGATCAACTCGTGTGTTTAGAGGTGCCCCCTACCCCCGTATATAAAGGAGAGGGGGGGAGTGCGACCGCCCCTAGGGTGCGCCTGGAGGAGTCCTACTCCCAACGGGAGTAGGACTCCCTCCTCTTGCCTTGGTGGAAGAAGGAAAGGGGAGGGAAAGAGGAAAGGGGGGCGCCCCCCCTTCCTTGTCCTATTCGGACTAGGGGGGGAGGGGGCGCACGGCCTGCCCTGGCCGACCCTCCTCTTCACCCTCATGGCCCATGTAGGCCCATTAACACCCCCGGGGGGGGGGGGGTCCGGTAACCCCCCGGTACTCCGGTAAAATCCCGATTTCACCCGAAACATTTCCGATATCCAAATATAGGCTTCCAATATATCAATCTTTATGTCTCGACCATTTCGAGACTCCTCGTCATGTCCGTGATCACATTCTGGACTCCGAACAACCTTCGGTACATCAAAACTTATAAACTCATAATAAAACTGTCATCGTAACGTTAAGCGTGCGGACCCTACGGGTTCGAGAACTATGTAGACATGACCTAGAACTATTCCCGGTCAATAGCCAATAGCGGAACATGGATGCTCATATTGGCTCCTACATATTCTACGAAGATCTTTATCAAACAAACCGCATAACAACATACGTTGTTCCCTTTGTCATCGGTATGTTACTTTCCCGAGATTCGATCGTCGGTATCCAATACCTAGATCAATCTCGTTACCGGCAAGTCTCTTTACTCGTTACGTAATGCATCATTCCGTAACTAACTCATTAGCTACATTGCTTGCAAGGCTTATAGTGATGTGCATCACCGAGAGGGCCCAGAGATACCTCTCCAACAATCGGACTGACAAAACCTAATCTCAAAATACGCCAACTCAATATGTACCTTTGGAGACACCTGTAGAGCTCTTTTATAATCACCCAGTTATGTTGTGACGTCTGGTAGCACACAAAGTGTTCCTCCGGTAAATGAGAGTTGTATAATCTCATAGTTGTAGGAACTTTGTATAAGTCATGAAGAAAGCAATAGCAACATACTAAACGATCAAGTGCTAGGCTAACGGAATGGGTCAAGTCAATCACATCATTCTCCTAATAATGTGATCCCATTAATCAAATGACAACACATGTCTATGGTTAGGAAACATAACCATCTTTGATTAATGAGCTAGTCAAGTAGAGGCATACTAGTGACATTATGTTTGTCTATGTATTCACACATGTATCATGTTTCCAGGTAATACAATTCTAGCATTAATAATAAACATTTATCATGAAATGAGGAAATAAATAATAACTTTATTACTGCCTCTAAGGCATATTTCCTTCAGCATCTCGGGTAGCAGCTGCAGGGGCTCGAGTGAGAGCAGTATCTGCTGCTCATGCAGCAGCAGCGCGTGCAAGAGTAGAGCAGTAGGCAGGGTGAGGCTGCACGTTAGTCGACTGACTTTTTCATCTCTGGTCAGTCGATTTTCTAGCCGTTGAATACGAAATCAAGGGCCTTAGTTCATCTTCAATCTCCACCCCCCTGAGCCGCCAGCCACCACCGGCCAAACCGCCACCCCCCGTCGCCCGTGGCCAGCGGCGCTTCGGTGTCGCCTCGCCTCCCTGCCCGCGCCGAAACCACTTCCCATCGCCGGTCCGCCGCCGCCACGGCCATCCTTCTTGGCCCCCCCCACATGCTGAGCTTTTTCTTCGACGATCCCCACGCCACTGCCCCACAACCGCCGGCGACCACCGCCCCCACCCTAAACCCTAAGATAGATAGTGGGGTACCTCTCTGGTGAGCCCTCCTCCCTGCTATGGCTGGTTCTTCCTTAACTCCAGCGAGCCCCCAACCCCCTGAAAATGGACTGACCCAAAAGTCGATTCAGTAAACTGAGGTGTAGCTAAATCGGAGCAGTAATGCAAGCAAGAGCAAGAGTGAGAGCAGCAGCGCAAGCAAGAGCAAGAGCAGCAACAAGAGTAAGAGCAAGAGCAAGAGCAGACCAAGCAGGGGACCGAGAGCAAGAGCAGAGCATCAGCGCGATGAGAGCCAAAGCAGCAGCAAGTCCTACTGATGTGGACGTCGCCGCCGAGGGAGCGATGTCATGGAGGAAGTGGCTGGCGACACCGTCGTGGATGGAGCCGCGCTATGTCGACTCGGGACCGAGTGCCGGCAGCACCGTGAGATTGAATCAAGAAGAAAATGCAGCGATTAGTGTAGAACCTCTTTGGTGGCGCCGATTAGGCCTTAGCTTCATCCAAGGAAATGGTGATGATGATGCTGCTCTTCCGGTGGTGCATGTGAAGACAGTGGTGTGGAAATGGAGGTGGCACAAAAGACGAGGGGAACATCGGGGCAGCTCCTTGGAGGTGGAGGATGGGGTGGCTGAATCGACGGGATGACGAGATCGACGATGGATCCTCATCTGATGCAGTGGATGAGGGATGTCGAGGTGTTGCTGTGGACGACGTCGTCGGGGAAGAGGCTCCGGCTAGGTGGCGGACAGAGGAGGGTGTGGGGCTTCGTGGGTTTTTGTGGCCTCGGTGTACAAATGGGTGGGCAGATGGGATGGGAGGGGGAACCATGGCTTAGGGATGCGCTTGTCCGAAATGTGGGGTAAGTTACAAAAGTACCCCCACCGATTTGAACTAGGCGGTTCTTTCAGTTCAGGTGTATCACATGCATTTCACGTGTCGGGATTTCGCAGGAGGTGGGAGTTTGCGCGCACGTTGTAATTTTGGCATAGCAAGGCGCGGGTTGAGATGGAGGGAGTTTTCGGAGCACAGCGAGACAAAGATATATCTTAAATATTTCGGGGTAACAAGGCGCGGGTTGAAGAGGCGGGAGTTTCGCAGCACGATAGACAGAGATGCTAGCTTGAAATTTCGGCATAACAAGGTGTGGCTTGAAATTTCTTAATGTGTACAACAACAAAAAGACAATTCACACCTCATCACTAGAGAGAGCCATGTCTCATTTTACTATATTACTAGAAATGCATTCAAATGCAACAACAAAAAAACTAAAAAAACAGGACAACGAACATAACATGTACAGTACCAAATCAATTTGCACTTTTCTCAACAATAAAAAAAACAATTCGTGTTGTCTAGCATATGGACTAAATTTAAGTACATTTTCCCTGTTTGAATGGGATTGTACTTGGGCTAGTTATACAACCATCTAAATATTATCTTCACTACACATGACATGAATATAGGAGTAGTAAATTCCTATATAAATACGAACTACATGTACATATGATCTCAAATTCAAATATATGTATCCATTTATGTTGAATTCAAATCATAATACATGTACTCTAGCTAGATGTTCAGAATCTAAATCATGTATGATACTACGTGCAATGTGTTTAACACGCACAACACACACACAAACACCATTTAGACTAGTAGGGTACACATGCATTGCACACATGAGATTTGGCAACCAATTATGAATAAATACCACATTATAGCATGTAAGCTTTGAGTCATATATGCATGATGTAGATGTTCGTTTAATTCTTATAGTTCATCCCATTCAAAATCATCTAGTTTTCATAAGAAAGCTGATACGTCTCCAACGTATCTATAATTTATGAAGCATTCATGCTATTTTATTATCTGTTTTGAATGTTTATGGGATTTATTATAAACTTTTATATTATTTTTGGGACTAACCTATTAACCGGAGGCCCAGCCCATATTGCTGTTTTCTTGCCTATTTCGGTGTTTCGAATAAAAGGAATATCAAACGGAGTCCAAACGGAATGAAACCTTCGGGAGCGTGATTTTTGGAACGAACGTGATCCAGGAGACTTGGAGTTGAAGTCAAGGAAGCTTCAAGGTGGCCATGAGGGTGGGGGCGCCCCCCTACTGGGCACACCCCCTGTCTCGTGGGCCCCTCGTGGCTCCCCCGACCGACTTCTTTCGCCTATATATTCCCATATACCCTAAAACCTTCGGGGACAACAATAGATCGGGAGTTCCACCGCCGCAAGCCTCTGTAGCCACCAAAAACATCTCGGGAGCCCGTTCCGGCACCCTGCCGGAGGGGGGATCCCTCACTGGTGGCCATCTTCATCATCCTAGCGCTCTCCATGACGAGGAGGGAGTAGTTCACCCTCAGGGCTGAGGGTATGTACTAGTAGCTATGTGTTTGATCTCTCTCTCTCTCTATCTCTCTCTCTCTCGTGTTCTCTCTAAGGCATGATCTTGATGTATCGCGAGCTTTGCTATTATAGTTGGATCTTATGATGTTTCTCCCCCTCTACTCTCTTGTAATGGATTGAGTTTTCCCTTTGAAGTTATCTTATCGGATTGAGTCTTCAAGGATTTGAGAACACTTGATGTATGTCTTGCCGTGCTTATTTGTGGTGACAATGGGATATTCACGTGATCTACTTGATGTATGTTTTGGTGATCAACTTGCGGGTTCAATGAACCTATGCATAGGGGTTGGCACACGTTTTCGTCTTGACTCTTCGCTAGAAACTTTGGGGCACTCTTCAAAGTACTTCGTGTTGGTTGAATAGATGAATCTGAGATTGTGTGATGCATATCGTATAATCATGCCCACGGATACTTTAGGTGACAATGGAGTATCTAGGTGACATTAGGGTTTTGGTTGATTTGTGTCTTAAGGTGTTATTCTAGTACGAACTCTATGATAGATCGAACGTAGCCTCGTGTTATTTTACTACGGACTCTTGAATAGATCGAGCAGAAAGGATAACTTTGAGGTGGTTTCATACCCTACCATAATCTCTTCGTTTGTTCTCTGCTATTGGTGGCTTTGGAGTGACTCTTTGTTGCATGTTGAGGGATAGTTATATGATCCAAGTATGTTATTATTGTTGAGAGAACTTGCACTAGTGAAAGTATGAACCCCATGCCTTGTTTCCTACCATTGCAATACCGTTTACGCTCACTTTTATCATTAGTTACCTTGCTGTTTTTATTATTTCAGATTACAAATACCCATATCTACTATCCATATTGCACTTGTATCACCATCTCTTCGCTGAACTAGTGCACCTATACAATTTGCCATTGTATTGGGTGTGTTTGGGACAGAAAAGACTCTTTGGTATTTGGTCGCAGGGTTGTTTGAGAGAGACCATCTTCATCCTACACCTCCCACGGATTGATAAACCTTAGGTCATCCACTTGAGGGAAATTTTCTACTGTCCTACAAACCTCTGCACTTGGAGGCCCAACAACGTCTACAAGAAGAAGGTTGCGTAGTATACATCAAGCTCATTTTTGGCGCTGTTGCCAGGGAGGTGAGTGCTTGAAGGTATATCTTTAGATCTTGCAATCGAATCTTTTAGTTTCTTGTTTTATCACTAGTTTAGTTTATAAAAGAAAACTACAAAAAATGGAATTAAGGTGCCTCATATGCTCATCTTTTTAATGTCTTTCGTGAAAATGATGGGAAGGAAAATTGTGCTCAAGTACTAGAAGAATAATTACATAGAATGCTTGGCATAAAATATGTGAATGATGAGCATGATTGCAATATTGTTAGTATGAATTCTTTGAATACCCATGATACTGATGATATGCAAAGCCACAAGCTTGGGGATGCTATGTTTGATGAAGATGATATGTTTTGTCCCCCAAGTTTTGATGAGCAAATTTATTATGATGATAGCATGCCTCCTATTTATGATGATTATATTGATGAAAGTGGGTTTGGAAGAGTGTCAACTTTAGGAAGTAATGATCCCACTATTTTGGAGGATCTTGAATATTATTGTGATAATTATGAAAGTGGATTTGGAGAGGTCATGACTTTATTTAGTGATTATTCCACTATTTTGGAAGAGGTTCCAATTGATTATGAGAACAAAGTTGCTACTTACGATGATTATTGTGATGAAACTTATGATATAAAAAGTAGTGATGATTATATTTATAAAACTTGTCATGATTATGATTACCCTTTTTCTGAACATTACTCTTTTAATGTGGAAACAATTTGTAGTATTCGAGTCTCTTATGATACTCCCACTATTTCGAATGAGAAGAATTTTTCTCATGTGGAGAGTATTAAATTTTCTATGCTTGTAGATCATGAAAAGAATGCTTTAGGTGCTGGTTATATTGTTGAATTCATTCATGATGCTACTGAAAATTATTATGAGGGAGGAACATATGCTTGTAGGAATTGCAATAATATTAAGTTTCCTCCCTATGTGTTGAAAATCTCGAAGCTATGCTTGTTTTACCTTCCTATGCTAGTTGATTATTGTTCCCATAAGTTGTTTTCTCACAAAATCCCTATGCATAGGAAGTGGGTTAGACTTAAATGTGCTAGTCATATGCTTCATGATGCTCTCTTTATGTTTCAATTCTTATCTTTTATGTGAGCATCATTGTCATCATCATGCCTAGCTAGAAAGGCATTAAAGAAAAAGCGCTTGTTGGGAGACAACCCAATATTTACCTTTACTCTTTTTGTGTGTACACATGATTATGCTACTATAGTAATCATGTTTTATAGCTTTTGTTTCAATAAACACTACAAAAAAATACACTTCCGTGATGATACGTGTTTGTCACAGTAGGTCGCGTTTTTTGTCATGCATGTACATCCATGACGATTTTATGACAGAATCAAGATAGTCATACCTGTGCTGTCGTAGAAGTGTTCCATGACATTAACAAAATTATCATCACGGAAGTGTCCACTTACATGACGATAAATCGTGCGTCACAGAAGTGCTTTCATCAAGGGTGACCGACACGTGGCATCCACCACAACGGAACGCCGTTAAGCTATCGGGTCGGGTTTTGGATCCGATAACCCGTTAATAGCCCCGACCAATGGGGATTTTCCACGTGTAAAATCATCATTGGCTGGAGGAAACACGTGTTGGCTCATCATTGGGACAGATGTCATCCACTCATTGGACGGAAGGCGCCTATGATACGCCGACATGTGGCAAGACCCAACAAAGGCCCATTCCCGTGAAAAGGCTGGCCCGTTTTACTTGGTCAAAAGGTGGCGGGCGGCCCATGGAAAGCCTGTTAACGGCATGTTCGCATATAGCCCATTTACAGCCGCTAACTCAAGGCCCATTACGCCCTATCCGAATTAGGCCCAGTAGCGTCATCTGGGCCATCCAATATGATTCCAACCCGTTTTCACTTCTGGCGCATGCATGGCCCATGACGTCTTTCGGACCATATGAGGCCCTATGTAACTCTTGGCCTATTAACGGCCCATGGTGAAACTGGCCCATAATGAACAGTGTATCACTTTACACCCATTAACGGCCGGTGGTGAAACTGACCCATAATGAATAGTGTATCACTTTATACCAATTAATGGCCCATTATTCTATTGGGCTGTTTCCAGACCATGTTATGTTTCAGCCTTCTCAGAGCCCATTTATTATTGGGCTCATTTCCAGCATTCGTTTACTTACGGCCCATTACTGTCATTTTCTGCTTGTGGGCCAAATTCAGCCCGTGGTTACAGTCGGCCCGTTTGTGGTCCGTTAATACGTTGGGCCGTTTTCATAGCGTCATCAAATACGGCCTATTAACGATGGCCCGTTAGGGTCGGCCCATGAACGGACGATTCCAACTCTAGCCCGTTTACGGCCATAATGCGGTCTGTTTGGCCCATGTTTGGCCAATCGATCATACGACCCGTATAAGGCCCATTGATGATACGGCCCGCAGAAGGCCCATTGTTTCTATGGCCCGTAGAAGGCCCATTGTTTCTATGGCCTGTAGAAGGCCCACTGTTTCTACGGCCAGTAGGAGGCCCAGTGTCACTACAGTAAATATTAGCCCATGGTTATTGTGGCCTAGTTTTAAAAAATAGGTTATTGCAGTCACTAGCAAACCACGGAAAAAGAACTGCAGTGACTACAAGAAAACAAATAAACAAGACAACAAGGAAATAAATAAGCAAGCAACTAACGCTAGGCTATCACGGCTATTACACATATTACATCCACTGGGCATCAAAGTTCGCCACCAGTGCAAATATAGGGAACAAAGCAGCATATCATATACACTGGTTGTCAAAGTTGGCGACCAGCGCAAATAAACACCGCAGCAAAACAAATCCAGAACTGAAACCACTTCAGAAGATCTCAAGAAACAATATCCTGGGTACCCATAATGCTGGCAAGATGCTTAGCAAGCTTATTAACTTTCTCTTGTTTGGCGCTTAAATCCTCCAGCGCTTGCTGTTGCACCAGAAAATATGCATCTGAATTCTGCAGGGACTTCCTCAGTCCTTCAGCTTCCTGTCGCAGCACATCTGATCGATGTCTTTCAACTTGAAGTTGAGACTCAAGAAGACGAACTGATTCAGGCAGCGAGTTCGAAGAGCTTGTGCCAGCAGTAGTGGCCAGTAACTCGAACACTACATCAAGACAGGACTTTTGGGTTCCCTCACTGTCGTCAAGATAGTTTTTATCAGCTTTCTTGGAGACCAACAGGGATGTCTCACTATCTTGAACCTTATCTGCATTACTTCCTTTACCATTGGATAACGCGGTACTGTTCTCCAATATTTTGTCCGCATTCTAAAGAGAAACAAGCAGACACATCACATGTTTACCATGTTGTATATGAAACTCATTTTGGTAAATGAGTTCAGTAGTAAAGTGGACAGATAACAGCATGAAACAAACATATATCTATGTACCATGGTCACTTTATGGTCTATATCATTCTAGTTTTTGTTGCCAAATCAAGATAGAGACACAGTTCAAATAATATTTGTTCAAGACAAAGCAGAATAGACAGAATATAAGTGTGGGTAACTATAGAGCAATAACAACACTTGTAATGTGCATGACATGAGAACATAACTGTTTATTCAATTGAAACTGAAATCAACATAGAGCAGGTTACAACAGCAAACCAGTTAAAGAAACAGGTTTAAAACATACCTGTTGCGCCATTGGAGTTTCAATTCCATCCTTCAAATTTGAAAACAGTTGGTATGAGTAAATACAGTAATGCAAGAGCAAAGGAGTATGAACCATAGCTACAGAACCTGACCTGAGAACAAATCTTCTTCTCCTTTAAGCGTTGAGTTGGGATTCGGAGTGGTGGTCCTCGTGCTTTGGGCACTGCAGTTCCCTTACTAACTGCTCGTGTTTGGGTGCTCTGTGGTGGAGACGGTGCTGTGTCAACTGGAACTGGGTTACTATCTGCCGGGGTTGGGGTTAGAAGGGGTGTAGCTGGTTCTCTGTCCAACTGGGTAGGGGTACAATCTGCGAGAGTCTGGGTTATGTGTGGTGGATCTGGTCCTTGGGCAAGTACAACCGTGGTTCTATCTGCATCAACTGGTAGCACTATCTTTTCTGAAGACCGTGTTGTTACTCCCTTAGATACTGCCATCACGCTCTCCAATTCAAATGGCTGATAAACAAGAAAAGTAATTGAAAGTATAGACATTGTATGATAGACAGGTGCAATGGATAGTGGGGAATAAAAGAGGGCATGAAATAATTCATATTTATGTTGTCTAACCAAACAGGATAGCATGACACAATTTCACATATATGATGGCTAACTAAACAGGATAGCATGACACAATTTCACATTATGATGGCTAACTAAAAAAGATGGAAAGACATAGTTCAAAATATGAGACTATGTAAACAGGATGACATGACATAACTATATAATGTGTTTATTAAATAGGTTGGCATGCCATAATTCACATACATTCACGGATAGAATGCCATAATTCAAAATATGATGACTGTAAACACTAAACAGGATGAGATGATATAACTATATGATGTCTTTATTAAATGGGTTGCCATGCCATAATTCAGATAGATGATGTGTATGTACTATGTAAACATGATGGCATGATATAATTCAAATATATGATTTATATAGTAAGCAAGTAAGCAGATGGCAATCCATATATGATGTAAAAACTAAGCAATGCAAGACAACATGCATGACATGGGTAATATAACCCTGCCAAGTTTGAGCATAGACCTCAGGGGGGAAATAGGACTGGTCATCAGTCTCTGAATCCTCCTCTGAGGAGCTCTCTGTAACCAGCAAGATGTCTGCTTCAGCAGGTAGCATTGTCTGCTCTGAATACCTTGTTTTCACTCCAGATACTTCCATCACCGCTTCAAATGGCTGATGCACAGGAAGAGTAGTTGAATATACAAACGTTGTCGACAAATGGAACACGTAATACAAAAAAATGATAGCATGATATAATTCACATACATGATGATTGGCTAAACAGCATGGCATTGCATAATTCACATATATAATGCCTTTGCAACAAGATAGCATTGTATAATTCACATATATAATGTCTTGCAACAAGATGGCAATGCATAATTCACATATATGGTAATTAGACACTGAACAGGTGGCATTCACACAAAGCATGTCTAAACTAATCAAATGACATAGCAATGCGAGACACCATACGCACGATATGAGCAACATAACCCTGCCAAGTTAGAGCATACACCTCGGGGGGGGGGAATAGGACTGGTCATCTGTCTCTGAATCCTCCTCTGAGGAGCTATCCGTAACCAGCGAGATATGCGCTTCGTCAGATAGCATAGTCTGCTCTGAAGACCTTGTTTTCACTCCAGAATTTGCCATCACCGTGTCAAATGGCTGATGCACACGAAGAGCAGTTGAATGTACTAACATTGTTGACAAATGTAATATGTAACGAAAAAAAGGATGGCCTGATATAATTTACATATAAGATGACTGGCTAAGCAGGATGGCATTGCAAAATTCACATATATGATGCCTGGCTAAACAAGATGGCGTTGCATAATTCACATAAACGATGAATAAACTAAACAGATGGCATTCGCACAAAGGATGTCTAAACTAAGCAGATGACATATTTGATGTATAAAGTAAGCAATGCAAGACACCATATGCATGATATAACCAACATCAGCATGCCAAGTTAGAGCGAAGACCTCAGGGGGTAAATAGGAGTTGTCTTCTCCTTCTGAATCCCCCTCAGAATAGATATCTTCCTCTCGATTACAATCCGAAATGTGTGGAGGGGGGCTGCCTTTGCGCCTACCATGGAGCGACGTCTGCATGAAATTTTATTGCCACGCAAGGCTCGTCTCTTTTGCTCTACATGTTCAGTTCCATTGTTTACAATAACTGTCATGCATAGGAATAAAACATAGTGAGATTATGTAAGGAGTGCATGCAGAAATCCAGAGTGATGGTAGCAACCTGTGGATAGACCCAAAACCAATAATAGCTGGCAGATAATGGCTTCAGCTAAAAAATACAGATAATGGCTTCTTTACTATTTGTTTCCCACCCAACATGAAACTCATAGTAGACATCGGAGATTAACCAGATAGTAGATAGATACTATTGATAGCGGCCCCGATATGTACCCCACAACCATTTAAAAACTCAAGTTTGACCATTAGTTTGGAGCTGACTCAGAGTCTAGTTGGTGAACAGAATGATAAAGTAGCATGTAATATTAAGTGATGCATAACGTAAGCAGACACGAAAGAGTGCGACCTCTCTTGCGGACCCGTGTAGTCCTTGAGGTCATCTGCTCGGTTGATGATGGTAATGCAGTTTTCATGGCTGCCAGTGGCGGGTAAGAAGATCAGTCTGGAGGTCGGATCCCTGCTGTGCTGGACCCTTCTATCGTTGGAGCAGCTGAGCTGGGGTGGACGACGGCGTAGCAGGAGCGGGACAAACCACGCAAGATTTTCTTTGACAACTATCTATAAGACAAGTAATTCTGTAAGGGCTTGTTTGAATTGGAGGATTCCAACAATGCAGGGATAGGAAATAGACAGGAATGGGATAGGAATGCATGTGCAAAACAGAGAATTTAAAAACACATGATTTCTGCCAATCTGGGTGTTTGATTCACAACAATTGGAAGATCACAGGATGCAAAGAAGCATGGTGAGATTAAGTCAAACCATAAGAAAATTACGGTTATAATGCTATTATGCTACTATCTCTTAGTCTTGTGCTTCATGAATAGGAATTTGAAAAGGAGGACAAGTGAAAATTAAAATTCCTACGTTTTTTCTTTCAAGGAGACACTAAAGGAACAAATCCATGTGCTTAGTGGACAATATATATAACATGTAGAGTAAAAAAGATATGCAACAAGTGTACAACCTCTTTGGCGAAGCCATGTCGATCTCAGCGTGATTGGGTTGGTCGGTGAGGATGCTCCGGCTGACTTTCCTGTCGGAGGAGGGGAAGAAGATCTTAGGTGTCTGGAGATGGAGCCCGAGGTACTGCTCCGCTGTGATGGAGGGTTTTGTCGTTGGAGCAGCTCCGGTGATTTGTACGACACCGAGGCTGAAGCGGGACAAGAGAGACAACGAACAATGTTAACCTGAGTGGAATTCTAATAGCATGTCCAATACATGACATAAAATACATAACCACAAAGTGCTAGATGTAAAATACATCAGCCGCTCATCTCTAAACTTAAATTTCGAAACTGAATTTAACTGTCGAAACTGAACTTAACTGTCGAAACTGAACTTAACTGTCGAAACTGAATTTTGCTGTCGAAACTGAATTTGGTTGTCGAAACTGAACGCACTAGCAAGGTGAGGCTACACGTTGGTCGACTGACTTTTTCATCTCTATTCAGTCGATTTTGCAGCCGGTTGATACGAAATCAAGGGCCTGCGGTTCATCTTCAAGCTCCACCCCCCTGAGCCGCCAGCCACCACCGGCCAAACAGCAGCCCCCCGCCGCCCGCGGCCGGCGGTGCACCGCCCCGCCCGCCCCGAAAACACTCCCCACCGCTGGTCCGCCACCGCCTAGGCCATCCCTCTAGGCCCCCCTGTGCCAAGCTTTTTCTCCGGCGATCCCAACACCACCGCCCCGCCAATGCCCCGCCACCACTGGCGACCACCGCCCCCACCTTGAACCCTAAGATAGATAGTGGGGTACCTCTCCAGCGAGCCCCCTCCCCGCCACGGCTGGTTCTTCCTTCACCTCGACGAGCCCCCCCACCCCCTGAAAATCGACTAACCCAAAATTCGATTCAGTCGACTGAAGTGTAGCTAAATCGGGGCAGCATCGCAAGCAAGAGCAAGAGCAAGAGCAGCAGCACGAGCAAGAGCAATACCAAGAGCACACTAGGTAGGGGACCGAGAGCAGAGCTCCTACTGATGTGGACGTCACCACCAAGGGAGCGACGTCGTGGAGGAAGTGGCCGGCGACACCGCTGTGGATGGAGCTGCGCCGTGTCGTCTCGAGACCGAGCGCCGACAGCACCGTGAGATCAAATCAAGAAGAAAATGCGGCTATTAGTGTACAACCTCTTTGGTGGCGCCGATTAGGCCGCAGCTTCATCCGAGGAAACGGTGATGATGATGCTCTTCCGGTGGTGCAGGTGAAGACGGCAGTGTGGGAATGGAGGTGGCGCAAATGACGAGGGGAACGTCGGGGCAGCTCCTTGGAGGTGGAGGACGGGGTGGCTGAACCGGCGGGATGATGAGATCGATGATGGATCCTCATCCGGTATGGTGGTTGAGGGACGTCGAGGTGTTGCTGTGGACGACATCGTCGAGGAAGAGGCTCCGGCTGGGTGGCAGACGGAGCAGGGTGTGGGGTTTTGTCGGGGGTTTTCGCGGCCTCGGTTTACGAATGGGTGGGAGGATGGGATGGCAGTGGGGAACCATGGCTTAGAGACGCGCTTGCCCGAAATGTGGGGTAAGTTACGAAAGTACCCCCACCGATTTGAGGCGGTTCTTTCGGTTCAGGGGTACCGCGGGCATTTCACGTGTCGGGATTTCACAGGAGGTGGGAGTTTTCGCGCACATTGTAATTTCGGAATAGCAAGGCGCGGGTTGAGATGGAGGGAGTTGTCGGAGCACAATGAGACAAAGATATATCTTAAATATTTTGGGCTAACAAGGCGCGGGTTGAAATTTCCGGACAAGCCTAACGTGTACTGTACCAAATCAATGCGCACTACAAATGTCATTCAAAACTTTGAATCATGTTATGTTCAATTAAAATATTTCGCTACGTGTATAATGCATGCAACCTACTACTCAAATGAACGTTTTAGTGCATTCCAAACGTATATACTACCGCTTCAATATGAACTAAATTTGAATTCGTTTCTCTATTTGAATAAGATCTACAGTAATGATTGTTGTGAAGTCAAAGCATTTGAATTCGTTTCTCTGTTTTAATAAGATCTACAATCATCATTATTGTCAAGTTAAACCATCGTTTGTGTATTATCTTCACAGCACACCACATGATTAGTCTCGAGTTACATATGAACTATGTGTACTATATGAACTCGAACTAGATTTTTTGAATCCACTTTATTTTGATTTCAAATCACATTACATTTCTAGCTCTAGCTAGATCTTCATAATCTAAACCATGTCTCATATGTATAATGTGTTTATCACATTATGTATGGTGCCCCGCCCCCTACGCCTACAAGTATTTAGATGTGAGTTGCAAACACCACACATTACCACAAATTCAAATAAAATGTGAGAATGTTCGATATATAGTATTGTTTAGATTGTTCGATATTTAGTTGTAAGCTGCAAACGCCACACATTATCACAAATTCAAATAAAATGTGAGATTGTTTGATGTATAGTATGGTTTAGATTGTTCGGCATTTAGCTGTGAGTTGCAAACGCCATGCATTATCACATTATGGTATAACATGTGCACAACACGTGTATCACCGCTATATTCATGCATGCAATGTTTAAAACACTATGATCTCCTATTCAAATATATGAATCCGCTTTCATATCAAATTATGATCTTTGTTAGTCTCTTACACCCACACAATCCTCTAACCTTTGTAGCTACCACTAACTTTCTCTCGTGCATGCACACGCCCTCCTCGCCCTCCCCCTCCCTCGGCATTCTATCCACCAGGCACATTCATTTTTTTCTTTAGGTCGTTCTCCCAGAGTCTCCACAACTCCTTTCCGACACACACCGATCGATAAACCTCTCCAGCGATGCCTGCCTACAACATACACACACACCTTCAATCTCCTCCTTTATGTGTCCTTGCCTCGTGTCTCTCATACGGTCAGACACACGTGTAAACTCTCGCCCCTCTTTTCATCGATCTCACAACCGCACACTCCTCCCCCTATCTAGCTAGTAGTTGGGCCTCTCGCACCACCTCCTAGCTCCATTCTCTCTGTCTATCCGTCTCGCTGGGCCTTATTTGCCTCTAACAAATGGACGTACACCGACCGATCTCTCGCTATACATATAGCTAGCTAGGTCCTTATAACTCGTTTTTACCCACACGTCGATCGATCTACCTCATTAGTTGTGTCTCTCCCTTCCTCCGACAAACAACAATTGATCTACCGATCTAGTTAGGTTTGCTTACCAAACACATGGTTCCCCTTCATCATCCATGGATGCGTCCCGACAGATCTATCACGCACAGGCACACACAGAAACACATCCCCACTCTTATTGATAACATTGCAGTTCCACCCTCAGTTTGTCTAGTAGGCCTCTCCCACCATCTCCGAGAAGCAACTCCATCACCCATCCAACACTCTACCCCTCTCCCTCCCTCTCCCTCCCTCTCTCTCTCCTCTCTCTCTCTCTCTATCCCATCATATTTCCCGTCCTTCAGTTATGTATGGATGTCGACCAATCTTCCTCAAGACATAGCTGGGTCTCTCCTTCTCAACACATATACGAGTCGTTCTACCTCTATAGTTAGGCCTCTGCCTACCCCTCCCCCCACCCCTCCCCCCCACACACACCGGTACATCGAACGCTCTAGTCATGTCTCCCTGCCACACACAAACTTGACATGTGCCCTCTAACGTTCAGGTAGGCCAGTCGCACTATATCTTTGACTTGCACACACACACAATTTCGATGGCTCTCTTCATCAATCTCGCACCCACCCACTTGATCCTCTCTTCAACTCTATCGATAGCTATGACCCCTCCCTCTCTTCTCGTGGATTGCCCGACCCTCTATGTATGATATGGATAGGCCTCCATTTCACACACATTGCATGCAAAATTTTGTTTGAGATGTCATTGACACATATTCCCACAAATAATTCACGAAATCAACCCCCACCCCACCCCCCCCACCCCAAAACAAAAAACACTCACGAACGCGGTTTGTATCTCTCACACACACCCGCATAGGTGGGGGACGTGCACGAAGAGAAGAGGTGCATGCACGGCGCACGTACTCCCATCTCTTTCCCAACCACACCCGCGCGGGTACACGGTGGAGCTCATTTCTGTATGAAAAAGGAAGCCCACGTGGTAATTTGGCACGTGTACTGGTTGTCCACTTGGTGGAGGGAGGATCATCTACCACGGGTGAACAAACAAATTGCGACTTGACGTGTTATGTTAAAAAAGAGGCAAACCATGTGGGGCCTACCTTAGAGGCAAGGCTCTATACACTGGAGTAGTTTTGATGTGTCCCGTCAACTCGTAGAACGAGGAGAAGCTTGCTTAGTACGCCATCTCCCCCGCCCACGGGCGCGGTGGCTCGCAGGATGAGGTGAAGCTTGCTCCGCCTTACGCCCGCTCCCTCGCCCATGCGCGCGGTGGCTCACAGGACGAGGAGCAAAATTTACTACTCCCTCCGTTTACTCCTCGTCCCTACTACCTTGGTTATAGAGATTATATCATATAGGTTGGAATATATATGTCCTTTAGTAGATTTCAATATGAACTACTAGTACATACTCCAAACGCTGATGTATATAAACGTATTTTAGAGTGTAGATTCACTCATTTTGCTCCGTATGTAGCAGTCTCCCTCGCCCCTCGACCCTCGCCCACATGGTGGACGTGCAGCAATTCATTCGGGTCTCATATAGCCAGAACGATATATACTGCACTACCATTATTGCTCGACTTCCCGAAGAGGGGAAGAGCCAATCGCAAGGTTAATATTTTGGAGATGCCAAGCGCAAGGTTATAGGAGAACGAGTAGTAGGTGCCGCGTCATTTATAAATAAAGTTTTTTTTCTTCAGTGTCACGTACGCAATATGATAGGTTCATATGGAGAGAAAAGGAAACCGCTCCACTATATACATAGTCAGGACGGGGCAGCCTACACGGTTGCTTGCTGGGGTTGCTCTCTTCACACTCTCTCACACAAAACGACTGTGGCCACATCTCTAACATCCCGGCGGATCACATCCACTTGGGTAAGGGGTGGATGCTTAGTGTAGATGCGGTGGCCGTCACCGATGGCGAAAACCCACTGTCGGCATGTCCCGATCAGGGGTCCCCGCCGTTCTCTCTCACAAAGCCGGTGAGGTTGCCTTCGTCCCTTGCTCACTGCCGCGACGTGGGCAGTTGCCGCCTCCTGCCGCCCTCCTCAAGGTTGAGCTACGTCCCTCAGGTACAACTCCCTTTACAGCCGGCTTGCACCACTGCTCCAGCTGCCCACATCACTCCCTGTGGATATTTCTCTACTTCTTTGCCCTGCACATACCTCTACTAGCTTCTATGTACTGTATTTGTGATGAGTTCATGTCTCATCAACTAGTCCCAATAATCTTATTCTAATCACGCTTCTTCAATTTCTTTGCCACAGGGATGCTCATCTCGATTTTGGTGAAACTACACAAAATGATCCAATGGTCAAAAGGTTGCAAACTTCATTTATTAGGAAGCTCGAACGTTGCCAGCAAATTGAAGCCTGCTCAGGGTTCACGGTTCAAGGGCTAGGGACTGCATGGATCGTTTTTTTCTTTAGCTGCCCCTGTTCCAAAATAAGTGTCAACTTTAGTAGTAGTATAACTTTGTACTAATGTTTGCACAAAGTTGAGACACTTATTTTGGAACGGAGGGAGTACACATATGCTATGATCTGTCAATCATTGAGATGCAATAGCATGCATGTTAGTCTCCTTTGTATTTGACAAAATGTTGCAACGGGCAACCTTGGACGCAAGATACATGTAACAGAAGCTAGAAGCTTCATAGCATTGTACAAATTTATCTCGCTGATAAATTATAGTACGTACTATACTAGTACTTCCTCCGTTCCTAAATATAAGTCTTTGTAGAGATTTCACCATGAACCACATGCGGCTGTATATAGATGCATTTTAAGTGTAGATTCATTCATTTTGTTCCGTATGTAGTTCACCTAGTGGAATCTCTACAAAGACTTATCTACTAGTAATAGCTAGCCCCCACTACTAGGAATTCTCTATCCTCTCCTTGAGCCACATCATCAAAATTGATGTAGCCGTTAGATGAAGTAAATGAGTCCATAATAGCCGTATGATCTAGACGTTGAGATGCTCCGCACTAAGCCACATGCAAGCATGCAGAAATACCATGGCACATGCATGTGAGTGGGTTTTAAATCACATCAACATGTCTGCATGCAAGCATGCACCGGTAGCATGCATGTAAGTGAGCTTTTAAGTCCCATTAACATGTCAAAAAGAAAAATATAATCCCATTATGCAGTAGGAGTTGGTTGATCTTTTTTCCTTACGTGGGATGATCTAAATGATGATGGGAGTTTATTTAGTTTGGCTACCACATTTGTCATGCAGTTATAGAGTTTTTTTTAGTTCTATGAAATCGGTAATTTTGCGCAGAGAGATATACAGCTGTTCCACGGCAACGCGCGGGGACTCATCTAGTAATATTTAGGAACGAAGGGATTACTATGTAAAGAGTTAGGTGTCGCACGGTGATAGTGTGAGGTGGGCCATGTAATCACTGAGCCTGCATGTTTTCACTGCTCTTGCACTCCTCCGCTATAAGAATGGAGAAAATTGTAATCTAGTAGTAGTAGTACCTCCTTTCGCTGAAAGCATGGGACATCCAGCAGTCCTACCACCTCAGTAATAAAGACCAATGAGCCGTCAAATCACATAGACCTAGCAGTAAGTTGGACGGACGAAGCAACCATCACTCTTGCGCCAGTGAGAGGTCGCGTCCGCTCTGCCCGGGCATGAATGCGGCACCGATGATTTGGAGCGGCGCTGACCGTTTCGGGCGGGAAGCGCACGCGGGCGATGGAGGGGCTTTGGGTGGGCCAGGCTGGTCAGGAGTGGGCGTGGCAGCTGTCCGCATGTCCCTACCAGACACGCCTAGAAATAAGAGGATGCACCGACTGTGACGCCCGGATAATTAAGCTACAGTGATTCCCCGCTAATGATGCCACGTCACCACGGTTACTGTGATAAACTCTCGATAGTTCGGAACCGAAACAAATTCAAAATTTAAATAAAAGAAAACAATAAAAGTTTTCAAAAATTAAAACAAAAATATTCGGAGTGAACCAAATATTGCATAGATAATTATTGGGGAAAAACCACACATTTATAAAATGTTTAAATACTATGAGATGAATAAAACAGTAGTAAAAATGATTATTTGAATAACTTTTATGATTAATAAAATGTCAAACTAAGTTATTTGGGGTCTAGACTTTTTGTGACTATGGACTAAGTCAAAATACTGAATTAGATACTAAGTGTATATTTTACTAAATTAAAATGCAACTAAAATAAAGAAATAAAGATATAATAAAGAAAACAGAAAACAAGACAAAAAAAGGAAAAGGAGAACCCCCCCTTGCCCCCTGGGCTTCGGCCCAGCAGGCCACAAGCCCCCCCCCCCCCACCACTGGGCCCCTTGGCCCAGTTGGCTCAGCCGACCACGCCGGCCCAGCCGGCCCACCGGCGGCGGCCCACCCCACTCCCCTTATCCCCCTCACCGAAACCCTAGCCCGATCCCACCCCCACTTTCCCCGTTTCCCACTCCCTCCCCACGTTCTGGATCGGGGGCGCTCACCTTTCGACCCCGACGCCCGCGTCGACCACCATCGCCGACCCCGCCGCCTCTCCCCGGCGACCGCGCCCCCCCCCACTCCTCGACGCTGGCGCGCGTCCTCGGCGCCGCCTCGCATCGCCGCCGTCGCCTCGCCCCGCCACCAACCCCGAAGCCGCCGGATCGATCCGCGCCCCGCCGCCTGGACGCCGCCACCACCCGACACCGGCACCCTCGACACTGCTGCCCACCACCGCCACGGCCACCTCCTCGACACCTCGCCGGAGCTGCCCCGCCGTCCTCTCCGACGCGACCTCAACTCCTCCCCGAGCCACTGCCAGATCCCTACGCCCCCCCTGTGAGCTCCCCTTCTCCTGGCCCAGTCACCGCGCGACCGCGTCGCCCCGCTCACCGCGGTCGGGCCACTCCCTGGCCGCGCCCGTCGCCCCGCACCGACGCACCTCGCCCTGCCCCGCCGTTCCGCTACGTCCGTCGCCGCCTGCGCGTGCGGCCACCGCGCCTCGCCCGTCCGCCTACGCCGCGCTGTCGCTCGCCGACACACGCGCGCCCATGGCTCCGGTCCCCTCCGTCCCGCTGCCCTGTTCCGGCCGGCGCTCGTGTGCCCTTGGCCGCCGGCGCCCGCGGCCAGCTCTGGCGCGTTGTCTGGGCGGGTTATGCCCGCACAGCGGGGCTCCGCCCCGTTTCGCCGGGTCCACCCGCGAGCCCTGTGGCTCTGCTCCGCTCCATCCCCGTTAACCCGCGCCCGATAGGCCCCTATGGGCCTATGACAAACGGGGCCCACGCCCCAGAACTTTAAATTAAAAAAAAGGGAATTAAAAAATATATTATTAAATAAATAAATAATAATTAAATTAATTAATTAATTAATTAATTAGGTTAATTAATTATAATTAGATTAACCTAATCACTAATTAACCTAATTAACTGTTAAGTAAATAATTAATCTAATTAATTATAATTAGATTAACCTAATCACTAATTAACCTAATTAACTGTTAAGTAAATAATTAATCTAATTAATCCTGGTTAATTAACCTAATAACTAATTAACCTAATTAACTACTGTTAATTAAAACTTAGTTAGGTTAATTAGTTAACAGTGTATGACGAACGGGACCCACCTGTCAGGGTTGACTCAGTCAACCCTGTTGACTGCTGACGTCAGCATGACATCATGCTGACGTCATAAATACATTTTTTCGAATTAATTAAATAAATAATTAAATTCCAAAATTGTTAAAATCTTTTAAAAATCATATCTTTTAATCCGTAACTCGGATTAAAATATTTTCAACATGAAAGTTGCTCAGAACGACGAGACGAATCCGGTTACGCAGCCCGTTCGTCCGCCACACACCCCTAGCATACCGAACACGCAACTTTCCCCCTCCGGCTCCTCTGCCCGAAAACACGAAACACCGGGAATACTTTCCCGGATGTTTTCCCCCCTTCACCGGTATCACCTACTACCGCGTTAGGGCACACCGAACACCGCGTATTGCCTTGTTATATTTTGTGATGCTTTGTTTGCTCTGTATTCATTGTTTCTTCCCCCTCTTCTCTCCGGTAGACTACGAGACCGACGCTGCTGCTGCCCAGTTCGACTACGGAGTTGACGGCCCCTCTCTCTTGCCAGAGCAACCAGGCAAGCCCACCCCTTGATCACCAGATATCGCCTATTCTACTCTATACTGCTTGCATTAGAGTAGTGTAGCATGTTACTGCTTTCTGTTATACCTATTCTGATGCATAGCCTGACATTGATGCTACACCTGTTGATACCTTACCTGCAATCCTAAATGCTTAGTATAGGATGCTAGTTTATCATCATTGGCCCTACATTCTTGTCAGTCTGCCTTGCTATACTATTGGGCCGTGATCACCTGGGAGGTGATCACGGGTATATACTATACATACTACATACTACACAGATGGTGACTAAAGTCGGGTCAGCTCGAAGAGTACCCGCGAGTGATTCACGGATTGGGGGCTGAAAGGACCTTTGTCCCGACGGCCCTCTGTGTGGATCTTTGTGGCGGAGCGACAGGGCAGGTTGAGACCACCTAGGAGAGAGGTGGGCCTGGCCCTGTTCGGCGTTCGCGGACACTTAACACGCTTAACGAGATCTTGGTATTTGATCTGAGTCTGGCTACGAGCCTATACGCACTAACCATCTACGTGGGAGTAGTTATGGGTATCCCGACGTCGTGGTATCAGCCGAAGCACTTCAGACGTCAGCGACGGAGCGGCGCGCGCCGAATTGGACTGGAACGCCACTAGGCTAGGTCTGCTTTCGGCCGCCCACGCAACGTGCAGGTGTGCTCAGGGCGATGGGCCCAGACCCCTGCGCGCTTAGGTTTAGACCGGCGTGCTGGCCTCTCTGTTTTGCCTAGGTGGGGCTGCGACGTGTTGATCTTCCGAGGCCGGGCATGACCCAGGAAAGTGTGTCCGGCCAAATGGGATCGAGCGTGTTGGGCTATGTGGTGCACCCCTGCAGGGAAGTTAATCTATTCGAATAGCCGTGATCTTCGGTAACAGGACGACTTGGAGTTGTACCTTGACCTTATGACAACTAGAACCGGATACTTAATAAAACACACCCTTCCAAGTTCCACAGACAACCCGGTGATCACTTTTCTACAGGGCGACGAGGAGAGGATCGCCGGGTAGGATTATGCTATGCGATGCTACTGGAGATGCTGCTTGGAGATGGTACTTGGAGATGCTACTTGGAGGACTTCAATCTACTCCCTTCTACATGCTGCAAGACGGAGGCTGCCAGAAGCGTAGTCTTCGACAGGACTAGCTATCCCCCCTCTTATTCTGGCATTCTGCAGTTCAGTCCACTGATATGGCCCCTTTACACATATAACCATGCATATGTAGTGTAGTTCCTTGCTTGCGAGTACTTTGGATGAGTACTCACGGTTGCTTTCTCCCCCCTTTTTCCCCTTTCCCTTCTTTCTGGTTGTCGCAACCAGATGCTGGAGTCCAGGAGCCAGACGCCACCGTCGACGACGACCCCTACTACACTGGAGGTGCCTACTACTACGTGCTGCCCGCTGACGACGACCAGGAGTAGTTAGGAGGATCCCAGGCAGGAGGCCTGCGCCTCTTTCGATCTGTATCCCAGTTTGTGCTAGCCATCTTAAGGCAACTTGTTTAACTTATGTCTGTACTCAGATATTGTTGCTTCCGCTGACTCGTCTATGATCGAGCACTTGTATTCGAGCCCTCGAGGCCCCTGGCTTGTATTATGATGCTTGTATGACTTATTTTATTTGTAGAGTTGTGTTGTGATATCTTCCCGTGAGTCCCTGATCTTGATCGTACACATTTGCGTGCATGATTAGTGTACGATTGAATCGGGGGCGTCACAAGTTGGTATCAGAGCCGACTGCCTGTAGGAATCCCCCTTTCCAACTCCTTGGCCGAAGTCGAGTCTAGTCGTTGAAAAACTTTTACTAACATGGCTGTGTGGCCCATGGGCCCACGTCGCCATCGGGTGGTAGTAGGATCTTTTACTCCTCGACCAATACTCTGGGACTCTGATCTCTCTACTATTCGGGTTAAATGAATTTGCTAACTCTAAGATTAGGATCTCGTGATCGCATCCACCCGGAGAGCCCCTTACTGCAGAGGATCGCCTGCTACATCAGAAGGTTCCGAAGATACTCTCTGATGTTCTCTCGAGAATTTGTGCCCATCACTTTTGCTATTCCCGACCACCGATAAATTCGTATGGATAACTACTTACACTTGCCATTCATACGATCATCCCCCATTGATCTTGTTATTACAAGATACCCCGAAGTTTTCTCTAGTGTTCCGAAATACTTTGTGCCTACTGCCTAGCAGTTCTTTGCCACCTGAATACCCCTTCAAATAAATCCTTGCACTTGTCGAGTATCCGCTCATCCCCAGTTGTTCATGTGTTTCACAATGGTCTTCGAAATACTATTTGATCCTCCAAAAATCCTTAATAGCTTATTGCTCTGCAATACTTGTCTGCTTGCATTATGGATGCTTTCCATTGGCAATATTCGTTAGTATCCTTAGGCATCGTCATTTTGATCCTATTGATTCAGCATGTGTGCGAATACACGCAATCATCATTGATCCTTATAAATTACCTTTCCGGCTGAGCTTCCGTTCTTTTAACTGGAATTGGTTCTCGACCAATCCAATTGTCGTTGGTTGTACCCTAAGGCTATTCAACTTATCCATCCCTAATCAGAGCATTGCTTCTGCTCCCTTGACTTGGAAATCATATTCCTTTGCATTTGACAATTGAGTTAGTCAGTTGTTTCTATAATTTGATCTCCTTGCATTCTTCTTCCACTAGTTGAGTACCGATGCTCTTGTCAGATCCCTTGTGGACCACCAGATCCTTTGTTGGATTTTATCTGACAACGCCCTTCATATTCAATAAACTTGTGAGCCTTTTCTCGGATACATAATGCCTTTGGTAAATTGTATCGTCTGCTTTCTCAACCATGCTCTGCCTTCGAGCTTGAGTTAATTACTTCTAAAAGATTCTGGTATAGGATTCTAAGATGCCCCGATGGGTTGAACGTATACCTTCCTTAATTTGTGTGAACCCAAGAGTTTTCATGGGTCATAACGTTCCGGTATTCCGCAAGTTAAACTTTCAAACTCTAAACATTCTTAACTTAGAGTAGTAAATGAGAAGTTGTGTATTGGAGAAGTGGGAGTCGACCTTGAACCTTGCGTTCATGCCCATGGACACGATGCTAATCTTATCATGGGTGCTCCTCTTAAACCCTCTTTGGTATAAGTTCTTATATCTAGGATTCGGCCTTTTGGAATCGTGGTTCCGGCCATGTTCTCCTTTTTAATACCGTTTCTTGGACAAGTTGAAGTACTTGTCTTCTGCAGATCATTGCACCTGTCCAACCTTTACTTTGCTCTACTGTTGAGTATTAAGCTCTGGTATATTAAGAATATCATGGAACTGCATAACTTATTATGGGTTCTTCATCAACTATTAATTCTCACTGATTCCAATTTTCTCGGGTTCTGGGTTGTCGTCAATCGAGAACACCGATTCCACATTTCGGTTCGATAACCCTAAGTAATTTTCGTTACTTATGAGTTTAATATTCCTTCCCATCATTCCTAGCCTGTTTGGCTATATCTTTATCGTGATGATTTTAACTGTGTTACCCGGCCCTTCTTCTCGGAGCACAATTTTCGACGATGAACTAACCTTACGTCGATCCTCATCGTCATATCATTTCGCCCTAAACAACAAGCTTGAGTTCGAGTTCGTGTCGTAACTGTGGTTCCAATAACCTCTTGCTTCATCATTCCTTTGACTGGATGTCGTCGCTGATTGACTACATCTGCATGAAATCTCTCGACAATTGTGTCGTGATCATCATCAACCTTATGAGCTCTTCCAGGAATTCAATTGAATTCATGATGGGTAATACCATCCTTGCCCCTCGATGATTCCTGTTCTCATCGACCACTTTATTGCCTTCCGTTCAACACAACTTGTTCGTGTTTGGTGTAAACCTTGAGATCACTGCTACCCAGCAGTTGATCTTCCTTACCTCGGAAGTATTACCATCTCTTTTGTCAAGAATGTGGTGAGAATTTCACCACCTCTTAATAATTCTTGATATCATAATACTTCTTGCCATCTTCGTTCATTCCTTGGTCCCCGTATTGTTTTCAACCGGAATACCGACAATGGAGCTATGACGTGTGAATTCAAAACTTCTAACAACCCTATTGCTTTGAAGTGAATGGGCGATAGTTCATTCTAAGTCCTTCGCTGATTGAATCACCATTCTGACATTGGTCGTGCAACCCAACCCATATTTCGGGCGCACATTTCAACCAATGTTTAATTGTGTATGTTTTCCTCGAGCATACTTCCTTATATCAGTTGATCTGACAAATGTTATCTCCTTGTTCACTTAATGGTGGAAATCCATCTTTTGGGAATCTCGGTGAACTGCCGTTGAGTTCACCAGACACCTCCTTGTCCTCTCCCTGGTTTAATGGTGAACTATTGCTTCAGAAAACCGCTCCCATAGTTCATTTCCCGAGAAGCTTGCAATGCCATTTCAACGATTTGTGTTGCGCCTTTTCTTCTCGGACATCCTGAGTCTCAGGTATCCTGACACCAATCGGATCTGAATCTCGGTCAGATATGATGGTTGGAACATTTTTCCCAAGAGTTATAACATTGGTCCTTATATATCGGTAAGGTGATGTCATGCCTAGCACACCTGGTCGGAGGACCTAGTGTTAAGGTTTCCTTTCCAGCAAGGTTTTCCATTCTCCCATAAGGAAATTGTAATGCTTATTCTATAAGTTGTTCCTGGTGAATCCTTTGTATATCCAAGTCCGACCTTTGCTGGAAGACCATGTCAATGCTATCTCGAAGCATGTCTGTGATACTCCGATTTTCAACAAGAACATTTAAAGCAAATGCTAAATTTTTCTTATCAATTATCCAAACACCTTTGTATGGGTAGTGTCATGAAATTTCTCTCCCCTTACCTAAAGGGTTTTCTACATGATATCCTGCCACGGATACCATGCTCTGCTTATCCTTGGGAAGGATATATCCCTGAATTATTGACTAAGACACATTTTTCCTTTCCATCGCCTGATTAATCTGATAATCATATGTCCTTTCCATTGTTTGGTTTAACCTTTCTTGAGGTCTATATGATCTAAGCAGTAATATTCTTCTGCTTATGTAAACACCTTGGTGTACGACCGTGTCAGTAAGACCCTGTTACTATTGTTGATGACATTTCGGTAGCCACCGATGGACGAGAACCTTGCCTATTGGCCCGCCTCGTTCAACGAGCAGGATAATGGTTCTCTTCGTCCCTCGCCCTTGGTACCGATGTTGTTGCCGACATAACCAACAGATTATCCTCTGGCATGCCTTGCTTACATGATCGTGCAAGATGTCACTGTCCTTCCTACTTTTTAATCCACATGGTGGGCCCATAACCCACAGCTCCACAGGATCGAAACCTGACTCTCCTGTACCCCCCCTGTACCCAAGGTTGTTCCTCGCGCGTGGCCTCGTATGTAATTCATGAGCCACCTTCAATCTGGTATCAGACAAATACTTATTCCCGTGGCTTCGAACCCCTTTCACGCCACATATCAGACATCGAACGATTGCCTGCCCGCTCGAAACTT
This sequence comes from Triticum aestivum, assembly GCF_018294505.1. Classification (NCBI taxonomy): domain Eukaryota; kingdom Viridiplantae; phylum Streptophyta; class Magnoliopsida; order Poales; family Poaceae; genus Triticum; species Triticum aestivum. Next base: position 21,678,940 of record NC_057813.1, read on the forward strand.
CCCAGGATACCTCCTTACTCTGCTCTTGATATTTTCTTAAGTTTCAATTCGAGAGTTACTTCCGCCACCCTCCCCGATGTTATCGACCAGATAGTCAAACCTGCAGAGGTCCATTCTCTCGGGATACCCACCCTTTATCCTTTCGTAAGTACGATGGAACCCCGAAGAAAGGACGACAAACTTCATCATGATGACCCGAAGGAGAGGACGGAAGACATCAATGTAATGGGTCGACCTCTTCGAGAAGAGCTACTATGATCGAGAAGAATCGTTAGAATTTCGTAACCAGACCCCTTCCCCCTTATAACCGATCCTAAATCTCGGGACGAGATTTCTTGTAGTGGAGGAGAATTGTGACGCCCGGATAATTAAGCTACAGTGATTCCCCGCTAATGATGCCACGTCACCACGGTTACTGTGATAAACTCTCGATAGTTCGGAACCGAAACAAATTCAAAATTTAAATAAAAGAAAACAATAAAAGTTTTCAAAAATTAAAACAAAAATGTTCGGAGTGAACCAAATATTGCATAGATAATTATTGGGGAAAAACCACACATTTATAAAATGTTTAAATACTATGAGATGAATAAAACAGTAGTAAAAATGATTATTTGAATAACTTTTATGATTAATAAAATGTCAAACTAAGTTATTTGGGGTCTAGACTTTTTGTGACTATGGACTAAGTCAAAATACTGAATTAGATACTAAGTGTATATTTTACTAAATTAAAATGCAACTAAAATAAAGAAATAAAGATATAATAAAGAAAACAGAAAACAAGACAAAAAAAGGAAAAGGAGAACCCCCCCTTGCCCCCTGGGCTTCGGCCCAGCAGGCCACAAGCCCCCCCCCCCACCACTGGGCCCCTTGGCCCAGTTGGCTCAGCCGACCACGCCGGCCCAGCCGGCCCACCGACGGCGGCCCACCCCACTCCCCTTATCCCCCTCACCGAAACCCTAGCCCGATCCCACCCCCACTTCCCCCGTTTCCCACTCCCTCCCCACGTTCTGGATCGGGGGCGCTCACCCCTCGACCCCGACGCCCGCGTCGACCACCATCGCCGACCCCGCCGCCTCTCCCCGGCGACCGCGCCCCCCCCCCCACTCCTCGACGCTGGCGCGCGTCCTCGGCGCCGCCTCGCATCGCCGCCGTCGCCTCGCCCCGCCACCAACCCCGAAGCCGCCGGATCGATCCGCGCCCCGCCGCCTGGACGCCGCCACCACCCGACACCGGCACCCTCGACACTGCTGCCCACCACCGCCACGGCCACCTCCTCGACACCTCGCCGGAGCTGCCCCGCCGTCCTCTCCGACGCGACCTCAACTCCTCCCCGAGCCACTGCCAGATCCCTACGCCCCCCTGTGAGCTCCCCTTCTCCTGGCCCAGTCACCGCGCGACCGCGTCGCCCCGCTCACCGCGGTCGGGCCACTCCCTGGCCGCGCCCGTCGCCCCGCACCGACGCACCTCGCCCTGCCCCGCCGTTCCGCTACGTCCGTCGCCGCCTGCGCGTGCGGCCACCGCGCCTCGCCCGTCCGCCTACGCCGCGCTGTCGCTCGCCGACACACGCGCGCCCATGGCTCCGGTCCCCTCCGTCCCGCTGCCCTGTTCCGGCCGGCGCTCGTGTGCCCTTGGCCGCCGGCGCCCGCGGCCAGCTCTGGCGCGTTGTCTGGGCGGGTTATGCCCGCACAGCGGGGCTCCGCCCCGTTTCGCCGGGTCCACCCGCGAGCCCTGTGGCTCTGCTCCGCTCCATCCCCGTTAACCCGCGCCCGATAGGCCCCTATGGGCCTATGACAAACGGGGCCCACGCCCCAGAACTTTAAATTAAAAAAAAGGGAATTAAAAAATATATATTATTAAATAAATAAATAATAATTAAATTAATTAATTAATTAATTAATTAGGTTAATTAATTATAATTAGATTAACCTAATCACTAATTAACCTAATTAACTGTTAAGTAAATAATTAATCTAATTAATTATAATTAGATTAACCTAATCACTAATTAACCTAATTAACTGTTAAGTAAATAATTAATCTAATTAATCCTGGTTAATTAACCTAATAACTAATTAACCTAATTAACTACTGTTAATTAAAACTTAGTTAGGTTAATTAGTTAACAGTGTATGACGAACGGGACCCACCTGTCAGGGTTGACTCAGTCAACCCTGTTGACTGCTGACGTCTGCATGACATCATGCTGACGTCATAAATACATTTTTTCGAATTAATTAAATAAATAATTAAATTCCAAAATTGTTAAAATCTTTTAAAAATCATATCTTTTAATCCGTAACTCGGATTAAAATATTTTCAACATGAAAGTTGCTCAGAACGACGAGACGAATCCGGTTACGCAGCCCGTTCGTCCGCCACACACCCCTAGCATACCGAACACGCAACTTTCCCCCTCCGGCTCCTCTGCCCGAAAACACGAAACACCGGGAATACTTTCCCGGATGTTTTCCCCCCTTCACCGGTATCACCTACTACCGCGTTAGGGCACACCGAACACCGCGTATTGCCTTGTTATATTTTGTGATGCTTTGTTTGCTCTGTATTCATTATTTCTTCCCCCTCTTCTCTCCGGTAGACTACGAGACCGACGCTGCTGCTGCACCGAGTTCGACTACGGAGTTGACGGCCCCTCTCTCTTGCCAGAGCAACCAGGCAAGCCCCCCCTTGATCACCAGATATCGCCTATTCTACTCTATACTGCTTGCATTAGAGTAGTGTAGCATGTTACTGCTTTCTGTTAATCCTATTCTGATGCATAGCCTGACATTGATGCTACACCTGTTGATACCTTACCTGCAATCCTAAATGCTTAGTATAGGATGCTAGTTTATCATCATTGGCCCTACATTCTTGTCAGTCTGCCTTGCTATACTATTGGGCCGTGATCACCTGGGAGGTGATCACGGGTATATACTATACATACTACATACTACACAGATGGTGACTAAAGTCGGGTCAGCTCGAAGAGTACCCGCGAGTGATTCACGGATTGGGGGCTGAAAGGACGGCTTCGTGGTGCCGGTCCGACGGCCCTCTGTGTGGATCTTTGTGGCGGAGCGACAGGGCAGGTTGAGACCACCTAGGAGACAGGTGGGCCTGGCCCTGTACGGCGTTCGCGGACACTTAACACGCTTAACGAGATCTTGGTATTTGATCTGAGTCTGGCTACGAGCCTATACGCACTAACCATCTACGTGGGAGTAGTTATGGGTATCCCGACGTCGTGGTATCAGCCGAAGCACTTCAGACGTCAGCGACGGAGCGGCGCGCGCCGAATTGGACTGGAACGCCACTAGGCTAGGTCTGCTTTCGGCCGCCCACGCAACGTGCAGGTGTGCTCAGGGCGATGGGCCCAGACCCCTGCGCGCTTAGGTTTAGACCGGCGTGCTGGCCTCTCTGTTTTGCCTAGGTGGGGCTGCGACGTGTTGATCTTCCGAGGCCGGGCATGACCCAGGAAAGTGTGTCCGGCCAAATGGGATCGAGCGTGTTGGGCTATGTGGTGCACCCCTGCAGGGAAGTTAATCTATTCGAATAGCCGTGATCTTCGGTAACAGGACGACTTGGAGTTGTACCTTGACCTTATGACAACTAGAACCGGATACTTAATAAAACACACCCTTCCAAGTTCCAGATACAACCCGGTGATCGCTTTTCCTACAGGGCGACGAGGAGAGGATCGCCGGGTAGGATTATGCTATGCGATGTCTGAGATGCTACTTGGAGATGTTACTTGGAGATGCTACTTGGAGGACTTCAATCTACTCTCTTCTACATGCTGCAAGACGGAGGTGACCAGAAGCGTAGTCTTCGACAGGACTAGCTATCCCCCTCTTATTCTGGCATTCTGCAGTTCAGTCCACTGATATGGCCTCCTTACACATATACCCATGCATATGTAGTGTAGTTCCTTGCTTGCGAGTACTTTGGATGAGTACTCACGGTTGCTTTCTCCCCCCTTTTTCCCCTTTCCTTCTTTCTGGTTGTCGCAACCAGATGCTGGAGTCCAGGAGCCAGACGCCACCGTCGACGACGACCCCTACTACACCGGAGGTGCCTACTACTACGTGCTGCCCGCTGACGACGACCAGGAGTAGTTAGGAGGATCCCAGGCAGGAGGCCTGCGCCTCTTTCGATCTGTATCCCAGTTTGTGCTAGCCATCTTAAGGCAACTTGTTTAACTTATGTCTGTACTCAGATATTGTTGCTTCCGCTGACTCGTCTATGATCGAGCACTTGTATTCGAGCCCTCGAGGCCCCTGGCTTGTATTATGATGCTTGTATGACTTATTCTATTTGTAGAGTTGTGTTGTGATATCTTCCCGTGAGTCCCTGATCTTGATCGTACACATTTGCGTGCATGATTAGTGTACGATTGAATCGGGGGCGTCACACCGACTCTCGCGACTAAAATCGTACACTACACACCATCTCTCTGTAGGAGTAGGTCGATCTGTCGCTCTCTCTAACACACACATGTTGTTAAACACACACACACGCACACGCACGCACCTTGGTCCCGTTACACCTTCTAACGTGACTTATTACACCTAGACGGAGGGAGTAGTAAGTATACGAGATACGATGGCACACTGACTTAAGTTGAATACAAGTGCCCAAAATTTGTGTGCATGTTATAATAAGGATTCACTTAAAATAGTGCGTGAGCGAACAGAGGGATCAATTGGACAGTGTTCCCGAGCAGTAGTGAGATGTGTGAGGTAAGATACACCGCTGGCGCTTTTAATTTTTCTTATTAATTTGTTTGTTTCACCCTCTGACTGGTGGGACCCAACGTACTACGTGGAGAGAGGTAAGGTGACTAAGGCTGCATTATTTCTGCACCACTATGGATAGTCTTACCACCAAAGCCACATAACACAATTATGATTGAAATCCCAATGACTCCCACACACACAAAAAAACGGCATGCTTGTCACACGAATGCAGGAATGTATAAAAGGTTATTTTCCTCTCGTTGAACATAATGGGAGGGTTGTGTAGCTGGTTAGCCTGTTCGCTCATCAAACTTGAGGTCTCGGGTTCGATAACTACACTTGAGCATAATTTGTGCCAGGAGGATTCTTTGACTGGTCAAAATGGATGGATACGGAGCTATACGATCTCGTAGTGACCGTATAATCACCTCATCACGTATAAGTTGCAGCCTCAACACTTGTTTTCTAGGGTTTGCACGCTTCACACTCTCTCTCCAGTATATATATATACACGCTGGAGCCTCGGTGCTTGTAGTTGCTCTCTTCACACTCTCTCGCCCTCTCCATATCTAAACAAGACTTTGTTGGCCTCTCTCTCCCCTCACTGCTGCTCAAAGAGCCGGCAGGATCCGTCCACCGGGAAGGGAAGGAGGCTTAATGCTGTCGCCGTTGGCGAGGGAGGGAATCCACTACCGGTGCAGCTGTTCACTTTCCACCCAGCGGCGGCACGGGAGGGCCTCTGACCCCTTCTTCTTCGCCGCCGTCCCGTCGCCCACCGAACCACGCCCCAAGAACCTTAAGGTATAATTTACTTAGTCCACATGCATTGCTCTAGCTGCATGTATACCATGAATCTAGGACGTGGTTCAAATAGGAAAGGAGTGGGGGAAAGTAGTGGGAAAAGTTGTATATAGCATGAATCTAGGACGTGGTTCAAAGAGGAAATGAAGGGGGAAAGTTGTATAGCATGAATCTAGGACGTGGTTCAAAGAGGAAAGGAATGGGGGAAAGTAGTGGGGAAAGTTGTATCGCATAAATCTAGGACGTGGTTCAAAGAGGAATGGAAGGGGCGAAAGTAATAGTTCAAAAAGGAAAGGAAGGGACAAGGCTGTAGAGTTTGAGCAGGACTAGATTTGCTGCGCTCACATAGGGAAAGGTGTCTAAAGATAACAAAACTGGGACCAACACAAATATGCTCCTTGGTTGTTTGTGCTTTGTTGCAACAGACTGTGCATGACCACAGTACATCGGTAGATGCACATGGTGTTGGTGCATCCACTGTCCCGTGCAACTCATTAGCTATTGTTAATCTAAGGCACTGTTTGGTTAAAAGCTCCCTAGTCCCTACCTGCTTGGTTCCAGGGACTAAACATGGACTAGAGGTTATTAAATGACATGCTAAAAGACCATGTTACCCCTAGCAATGAACTAATAGAGACAAGATGCGATGCGTGGCAGGGGCAACTGTTGGAAAAATTCCCAAAAAGACTCCCTTGTGGTCTTCTTCCTTTAGTCCCAAATGCCCACTTTTAGTCCCTAAAAGTCCCTCCTGTTTGGTTTAGATGGGACTGACACGGAGTTTTTTTAGTCCCTACACCAAAATGTCCCTGTAAAAAACACCCTCTAATAATGCCGCTGGAAAATTGATGCAATGCCATAGTTAAGAGCAAATTACATGTTTAACGAATTTTATTATTAATATAATCTCTATGTTAATATTAATCAATGCCACCGTTTGAGAAATGCTACTGTCTTGCTTTCTTTCCCATTTAGATAAGGTAGATGCTTCTTTTTGTTGGCTTGTGTGTCATCCACCGTTATTGACCACTAATTGTTCCCTTTGCACCTCTGTGTAAACAGGGTTATCTACTTCACTCGTTGCCATTGTCACCTTTTGTTGCACTGCACAAAACACTTTTGTTTTAAGAGTGTTTTGTGTAGTTCAACCAAAATGTCACACCGACAACGTTGCTTGATTGCTTGATCTTAGTGGAACTGCACAAGAGGAGATCTTACTTCCTATCCGTTAAGGCGAATTTGGTTCATATCTTCTTTTTGTGAGTTGTTTGAATTCCGCATCATGAGAAGTCAGTACTAGCCTTCATTCACATGATTCTGCAGTGTGCTTTCATATGTTGTGCTACTTGTACGATAATGTTGCTTGATTTTAGTGAACTGCACAAATGGAGACAAGACTTCCAATATGTATGTGCACCGTAATATCCCATTGAGGTAAGATAAGGATATTTCACAACTGTTGGCCTGTATTTTGCCACTTTCATCAGAAAATTAAGTTTAGTACTATACTTGTGCTCCCTAATTGACATGCCAAATCTTACATTGAAGGCGAAGCTTGTCTGTTATTGAACCAAGTGATGAAGGGGAAGAACAAGCGGAAGAAAAACAAAAATCAACTCCCGGTGCTGTAATGAAGCACTGGAACTGTGATGACACAAGTAATGATATAGTTTTGCATCTTAATTTATTGCTATGGCTGGAACGAGCAATTGTTTTGCTGCTGATTTGATGCCACTCTTAATGTAATACGTAATTATCTCTACTTGTGCAAACAGGGATCTTCTTTGAAGATACCATATATTTTAGTGGAACTGCATAAGAAGATGTTGGAAACATTAAACTAATCGAGGAGTATATAGTAAGCATGGCCACCACCGTAGATAGCAATAGATGGTTCCGGAGAAGTGCTTCATCTGTATGCTCTACACAATAAGCCTCCTGACAAAGGTTTGTACTCGCCCACTGATTTCATCCATATGATTGAGCTTTGTCATCTCTATTGGTGTTGTGCTACTGTTTAGATACTGTCATGAAAAAGTGGTATTGTCCTTGAGAAGTGCTTCATCTGTGCTATTTTAAATATTTCCTTTCCTTTTTTTCGAGCAAACAGGGATGCTAGCATTTATTAGTCCTCTTGTCTTTGCACAACAGGATCGTCTTCCTCTGAAGAAGAATATGGAGTACGTGAAGTGACTAGTTCCGATTATGCGAGGATGAAGAAGCCATGTCTATATTCTCATCAGAAGGAGCAGTTGAAGGATGGTTACATTACTCCCCACAAGACCAAACTAACTTCATCTCAGAAGGACTGACAAATCTCCATTTTTTGCTGTGATGCGCGAGTACAATGTTGTTCTAGGATTCTTTCTGGTGAGTTCCATTTTTCTAAAAGTGTGCTCTACATGGACCATGTATGTGCCTGTTGAAACTGTCAATTCATAGTACAGTTTGCTTTATAGTAATCACTTTTTTGTATTTGTGCAAACAGGGGTGCTCGGCTTGATTTCATTGGGAACTGCACAAAATGTCCATGAATACATCGATCATTCATTTCCACCACAAGAAAGGAGGTGCCGATAAGTTCAAGGCGTTGCAACATATAAGGGCAAAATCATAGCTTTCTACGCGCGAATTTGGTTGATTTTGGTGGAACTGCACAAAAAGAATAGCTGGTTTATTTAGCACGAGGTGCCATGTTAATGTCCGAACTGATGGCAAACCCTGCCCATTCCACAATCATAGGCATTTGATATTTTGGAATGGGACAACCTTGTCAAATTTTGCTCATTGATTTTAGCAAGACATGCGTTTGATATTTTCGAATGGGACGCCCTTTGCTGTCAGCAGCGTCGATCAATCTTTTCTTTATTCTTTAGTTGTGAAGTAAATATTGCCTCTAACATGTGAGTCGCTGAGATGCATAATCATTGATTGTTTTGAATGTTCTCTATGAATTGCCAAGCCTGTGTGTTTGATTGCAATGTACAGAAACGCTAAAAAGTTGCTCAAACTCTTTGTACTCCTTCTGTTCCTTTTTACTTCGCACATTGTGAAAGTGCATACTTTTTTATATAAGATTAGTCAAAGTAGAGATACTTTGATTGCAGACAAAACTTGTATGCACACTAGAAAGGACCCGAGGGAGTACATGTGAAACTGCTGCAAACGAGGTGATCACCCTAGGAATAATGCTAGTACGTATTGTTTTGCATGTTCATCCAATGCCAGTGATACAGGAATTCGAACTAATCGAAATAAATTCATTCATACACGGTCAGATTTCATATAAACATGTCGGATTTCATTACATTTCATACATTCTTCAACTAAAAAGGGTGCACTGGAGGTATAATTAATTAACCGAAGCTACCCACCTGTGTCCCGCTGAGCCGAACACAAGCTTCAGTGACTTAACTGTAGGTGCAGTTGCGTAACTGAGATGTGGCCTGTTGGGCCCACGTGTCAGTCAGCCAACTGCACCAGCAGTTAAGTAGAAGCAACGTTCTTCTCCAGCGCAACTCTCCGACTCCACGTCGCCGCCAAGAAGCTAACCGTCCATCAATGGTCAACCCGCCTAGCTTGGCTTCAACTGGAGGGTAGCAGCGGTGGCCTTACTTGGACCCGAGCGGCGGCGACCTACCGTGTTCTACTCTCCTTGTTTTCTGTGTGGCGCAACCTCGTTGGCAGCGGGGCGGGGCCTCGGCGGAGCCGGCGATGTCCTCTATCTCGTTGCTGGCAGGCGGCGCCTTAGCGGAGTGGTGGAAATCCTCCCCCATGTTGTCGGCAGGGTGGGGCCTCGGCTGAGCCGGCGATGTGCTCTGCCTCGTTGTTGGCGGGGCGGGGCCTCGGCGGAGCAGGCGGTGTCCTCTGCCTCGTTGTTGGCGCTGCGGGGCCTCAGCGGAGCAGGGCCTCGTCGACTCCAGCAGAGCGGGGACTCGTTGGAGCCGGCATTGTCCTCTGCCTCGTCCTCGGTCTCGCCAAGCCTCTTTGCTAGCCTCTTTGTAGGCGGCCGCAGCCTCCAGCGCTGGAGGCGGCCCTTGCGGGCGGAGCGGTACGAGTCGAGCAGCGCCTCTTGCTCCGCCCGCTCCATGGCGATCTACTCCTCCGCCCGCAGGTGCTCCTGGAGGAGATGGTGGTTGTAGGCGGCGTAGGCCTGCGCCTCCCGGAACTGCTCCTCACGCATCTGCCTCACCGTGTCCATATATTGGGCACGGGCCTCGCCGATGGTCATGGTGCAATGCACCGGCGAGGACGGCGCGGAGGAGGGGGATGGTGCCGGATCGTCGACTACCATGTTCTCCATTGGGACGTCATCGTCCTCCTGCTGCCTGCCGGCCAGCCGGTCGGCAGCAATGGCTGCCATCTCCTTGTGGTCCGTAGTGGTGTGGACAGGAGAAAGGGAACGGATGCGGATGACTACAGCTATGGTCGGCGCAACAGTTTATATAGCAATGGCGGGCGGGCGGAGGGACGGACGTGTGGCGCCGGAGTAGCCGCCTTGGCAACCACGTATCATTAATGTGGGCGGTAGATGGACGAACGGATGGCACTTGTGTCGTTTGAAGGCGGAGCAATCGCCTACACCTCGAAGCGGGGCGGCGGCGCTGACTCTTTCGGGAGGAAAGCGCGCGCGGGCGAGGAGATGACAGTACTTGGAGAGGATGACAATGGGGACCTACCAGGTCCATAGCCTCACGTACGCAAGTGCCTCCTTATTATTACATACATACATATATATATATATATATATATATATATATATAACTATAATTTATTTTGCTTCCTCCTGGTTTCTTGACATCACGGTCCCACACCATTGTCAACCTATGTAGTCCCTCCTTTCTGGTTTATAGGGCTTATCTCAAAATTTTAGTTTTTCCATTTTATAAGGCTAAATTTGGTTGTTTTCCATCACATATTCAGATTCCAAGGTGCATTAAATCATTGCATGCAAGTATTAAGAGAAAATTGACCAATGCATGTGCTTTATGCATGCATGCATTGCAATTAATTCATTGATAAACATAATTTTTTGAGGATAACAAAAGTATTAATTAGGTGCTTTTGCAAAACTACAAAAAGTATTCCACCACTCGCCATCTATCTTGATTGGTGAGATTTTTGAATTGAGCACTATAAACCGGAAAGGAGGGAGTAGTCAATAAACAAGAGAATTGCACAAGAAGCGGCTGGCAGCTGGGACCAAGCAGCTCGAGCAGTATTTGTGTTTTTGAGGTGTGAGCACTGTAGAGTTTTTCGTTGTCTAGCCCAGATATTAATTTTTCTCCTCTGAACAACAACGAAAACATCGCTGCAGGTATTAACTGGGCAGGCTGTGGCCCGTCTAGCCCAGGCCAGATATCCAGCCCAGATATTAATTTTTTTCAAGCTGAAAATGGCTAGCCCAGCTATACTTTTTTTTAGGAATACCCAAGCAAGGTCAAGTTGTTATTCTCCGCCCCGCTAGGCTGCAAATCTTTCCTAGGAGGGATGCATTAGGCTTAACAAGAATATGGGCTTTAAGAAATAATAAATGGGATGTAATTATAAAAGCTGAGCAGTAACTATAAAAAATGCACCAAACACATGATTACTTTATAAAATATTATTTTTGGATATTGAAAACTTTAATTTCATTAATTGTTGCGAGCACAATGTTTCGTTGGATTTTTACGTAATATAAATTTATATTGAAAATGTATTTAATCTGACTAGAATTTTCGGGATAACAATATTTCGGATCCCATCAAAATGTGGGAAATTTTATTGAATTCTGTTTTGAATGGTTGGTTGAAATGGGCTGTACTTTTAATAAACTGTAAATGGGCTGTAGTAAATTCCATTAGAATTCAAAAATGGGCTACACATTCTTACAAATCTCAAATGGGATATAAGTTCTCTGCCACACTCTTCTGGCCTTACTAAGTTGACGCGTCCCCTAAAAAAATAGAGTTGACACGTATGCAAGGCTTTGTCAACTTATAGTCAACACATGGTTCTAGCAGCAGTGGTCGTTGGATGTCCATCGAACGGATGCCGTGCTTCTTCTTCAATCTCAGATATTCTAAATTCACCCGCCAAAAAATGATTCCTCCCCCTGACATCTGGGGCGCACCATTTCGGAAGCTGACTTGTGGGCCTACTAAGTGGACGTACCAGGGGCTTTGTCAACTTAGTCAATATAAACGATTCTAGCTGCAGTGACCGTATGATGTCCATCCAATGGCCGTCGTGCTTCTTCAACCTCTAGTATTCTTGCTCCAGCCGCCCAAAGCAGCGCCGGTCGTGCCGCCTGCTCCTGCCTCCTGTGGCCGGTTGTGCTGCCATGGAGGCCTCACCACCCCCTACTACTCCCACCGCTGGCCAGGCCATCCCTCCACTCACCCACAGCCCTTATTATTCTGCAGCGACGACAGCGCATCCAAACCAGTGAACCCTCGTACTCCTCTCCGCGTGTGCATCCACTATCGTGTCTTCCCCGGCTCCGCGTCATCCCCTTCCTAGGCCTCGCTGTCGTCCACCGCCGTGGTGCTCTCGGCGCAGCGTGGTCAATGTGGTCAGGGAACGACTTCCATCGGACGTGGACTGTATGTGGAGAGGCTGACAGCTGGGTCCACGGCAGCCGCAAGGAAGTGCCTCCTTATTACGCGCAAAATAATTATTCCTCCACCTGACAGCGGGGACCCACCGGATGCGCCACCGTATTTCGTAAAAAAATGATTCGCCCCCTGACTGCGGGGACCCACGAGCTACATCTTCGCACGCAAGGAAGTGCGTTCGAAAAAAAACCGATTCGCCCCCCTGACTGCTGGGACCCACCAGCTACATCTTCGCACGCAAGGAAGTGCGTCCGAAAAAAAACGATTCGCCCCCCGACTGCTGGGACCCACCAGCTACACCTTCGCACGCAAGGAAGTGCGTCCGGGCAAAACAAAACAATTCGCGCCCCTAACTGCTGGGACCCAGCAGCTACACCTTCGCACGCAAGGAAGTGCGTCCGGGCAAAAAAACACAAAACGATTCGCTCCCCTGACTGCTGGGACCCACCAGCTACATCTTCGCACGCAAGGAAGTGCCTGACAGTCGGGACCCACCTGGTAGAAGCGTACGTAGCGTTGTCATTCTGGTCGCGAACGTGTACGTACATATATACTGGTCGATGTAGAGGCGCGCACGTGTCGTAGTAGAGGCGCGCACGTAGCATGTACACATACATACAACGGCCAGGGTGCAAGAAAGAAAATACGGCCATGTACGTACATACAGCCAGGGTCTCGAACGCCTACTCACGCATACGTACGGCCAGGGCTCATGTACATGGCTAGGTCGGAATGAAGAAACATCGTCGTCATCGTGTTCATGGGGAGGCAATGGAATGCGTCGTGTTCATGGGGAGGCAACGGAATGCGGCGTGTTCATCGGGAGGCAACGGAACCCGTGGGAGCCAACCGGCTGGGTCGGAACAGAATGCATGGTCGTGTTCATCGGGAGGGCTTGGACGGAACAGTCGATGGAAACAAGGCCTAGCGTACCGCAGAATAGAGGAAACGGACCTCCTACGTTCGGAACGGGGTCCTCTTGATTGGGAGGGGTTTGGCGTACAACAAAATGGACGAAACGGACCTCCTACGGTCGAAACGGGGGTCCTGTTGATCAGGAGGGGCGTGGTGTACCGCAAAACGGACGAAACGGACCTCCTACGGTCGAAACGGGGGTCCTGTTGATCGGGAGGGGTATGGTGTACCGCAAAACGGACGAAACAGACTTGTGTTGGAGCTCTACATTCGAAACGGGGGTCCTTTTCATCAGGAGGGGTGTGTCGTACCGCAAAACGGGACTCCAGGGGATGCTGTTCATCTCCTCGTCGACCTCCTCCAGCCTCCACGGGCTACCATCGACCTCCTCCAGCCTCCACGGGCTCCTGTTCATCCAGCCTCCACCGCGCGCTACTCCACCGGCTACTGTTCAACCACCCCTCCACGGGCACCCCTCCACCGTCTATTATTCATCCAGCCCTCCACACCACGGGGTCCTATTCAACCACCCCTCCACGGGCACCCCTCCACCGTCTACTGTTCATCCAGCCCTCCACACCACGGGGTCCTGTTCATCCAGAAGCAACACCACCGATCACTGTTCATCCACCCCCTCCCCGCCACAACGCTCACTGTTCATCCAATCGATCGACTTCAGTTAGCAGCAGTAGTGAAGGAATCGCTCGATCGGGTTCAGTTAACAACCATCGATCGATTGCTCGGGTTCAGTTAGAGCCCAACGCCTCGCTCGGGTTCAGTTAGAGTCAATGCCTCGCACACACGCACGTATGTGTACGAGAGAAACGCGCATCGCTCGGCCCCCGACCTCCCACCGTAACCGGGAACTCCCCGAAATTTTCCTCGCCCTCCCTTCTACCACGGTTTTTTCCATCAGGGATGGCCCAAAGAATTTCATGCAGCTGCGTCTATGGTCGGTGCAATAGTTTAAATAGCAATGGTGGGCGGGCGGAGGGATGGACGTGTGGCGCCGGAGTAGCCGCCTCGGCAATCACGTATCATTAATGTGGGCGGCAGATGACGGACGGACGACACTTGTGTTGTTTGAAGGCGGAGCAATCGCCTACACCAGGAAGCGGGGCGGGCGGCGCTGACTCTTTCGGGCGGAAAGCGCGCGCGGGCGAGGAGATGACTTTACTTGGAGAGGATGACAATGGGGACCTACCAGGTCCATAGCCTCACGTACGCAAGTGCCTCCTTATATATATATATATATATATAATTTATTTTGCTTCCTCCTGGTTTCCTGACATCACGGTCCCACACCATTATCAACCTATGTACTCCCTCCTTTCCGGTTTATAGGGCTTATCTCAAAATTTTAGTTTTTCCATTTTATAAGGCTAAATTTGGTTGTTTTCCATCACATATTCAGATTCCAAGGTGCATTAAATCATTGCATGCAAGTATTAAGAGAAAATTGACCAATGCATGTGCTTTATGCATGCATGCATTGCAATTAATGCGTTGATAAACATAATTTTTTGAGGATAACAAGAGTATTAATTAGGTGCTTTTGCAAAATTACAAAAAGTATTCCACCACTCGCCATCTACCTTGATTGGTGAGATTTTTGAATTGAGCACTATAAACCGGAAAGGAGGGAGTAGTCAATAAACAAGAGAATTGCACAAGAAGCGGCTGACAGCTGGGACCAAGCAGCTCGAGCAGTATTTGTGTTTTTGAGGTGTGAGCACTTCAGAGTTTTTCGATGTTTAGCCCAGATATTAATTTTTCTCCTCTAAATAGCAACGAAAACATCGTTGCAGGTATTAACTGGGCGGGCTGTGGCCCATCTGGCCCAGGCCAGATATCTAGCCCAGATATTAATTTTTTTCAAGCTGAAAATGGCTAGCCCAGCTATACTTTCTTTTAGGAATACCCAGGCAAGGTCAAGTTGTTATTCTCCGCCCCGCTGGGCTGCAAATCTTTCCTAGGAGGGATGTATTAGGCTTAACAAGAATATGGGCTTTAATAAATAATAAATGGGATATGATTATAAAAACTAGGCAGTAACTATAAAAAATGCACCAAACACGTGATTACTTTATAAAATATTATTTTTGGATATTGAAAATTTTAATTTCATTAATTGTTGCGAGCGCAATGTTTCGTTGGATTTTTACGTAATATAAATTTATATTGAAATTGTATTTAATCTGACTAGAATTTTCGGGATAAAAATATTTCGGATCCCATCAAAATGTGGGAAATTTTATTGAATTCTGTTTTGAACGGTTGGTTGAAATGGGTTGTACTTTTAACAAACTGTAAATGGGCTATAGTAAATTCCATTAGAATTCAAAAATGGGCTACACATTCTTACAAATCTCAAATGGGCTACAAGTTCTCTGCCACATACTTCTGGCCTTACTAAGTTGACGCGTCCCCTAAAAAAACAGAGTTGACGCGTATGCAAGGCTTTGTCAACTTACAGTCAACACATGGTTCTAGCAGCAGTGGCCGTTGGATGTCCATCCAACGGATGCCGTGCTTTTTCTTCAATCTCGGATATTCTAACTTCACCCGCCCAAAAAATTATTCCTCCCGCTGACATCTGGGGCGCACCGTTTCGGAAGCTGACCTGTGGGCCTACTAAGTTGACGTACCAAGGGCTTTGTCAACTTAGTCAATATAAACGATTCTAGCTACAGTGACCGTACGATGTCCATCCAACGGCCGTCGTGCTTCTTCAACCTCTGGTCTTCTTGCTCCAGCCGCCCAAAGCAGCGCCGGTCGTGCCGCCTGCTCCTGCCTCCTGTGGCCGGCTGTGCTGCCGCAGAGGCCTCACCGCCCCCTACTACTCCCACCGCTGGCTAGGCCATCCCTCCACTCACCCACACCCCCTATTATTCTGCGGCAACGATAGTGCAGCCAAACCAATGAACCCTCGTACTCCTCTCCACGTGTGCATCCACTGCCGCGTCTTCCCTGGCTCCGTGTCGTCCCCTTCCTAGGCCTCGCCGTCGTCCACCGCCGTGGTGCTCTTGATGCAGCGTGGTCACCGTGGTCAAGAAATGACTTCTATCGGATGTGGATTGTACGTGGAGAGGCTGATAGCCGGGTCCACGGAAGCCGCAAGGAAGTGCCTCCTTATTACGCGCAAAATAATTATTCCTCCACCTGACAACGGGGACCCATCGGATGGGCCACCGTATTTCGCAAAAAAAATGATTCGCCCCCTGACTGCTCGGACCCACGAGCTATATCTTCACACGCAAGGAAGTGCGTCCGAAAAAAAACGATTTGCCCCCCTGACTGCTGGGACCCACCAGCTACATCTTCGCACGCAAGGAAGTGCGTCCAAAAAAATGATTCGCCCCCCGACTGCTGGGACCCACCAGCTACACCTTCGCACGCAAGGAAGTGCGTCCGGCCAAAACAAAACGATTCGCCCCCCTGACTGCTGGGACCCAGCAGCTACTCCTTCGCACGCAAGGAAGTGCGTCCGGGCAAAAAAACACAAAATGATTCGCTCCCCTGACTGCTGGGACCCACCAGCTACATCTTCGCACGCAAGGAAGTGCCTGACAGTCGGGGCCCACCTGGTCGAAGCGTACGTAGCGTTGTCATTCTTGTCGCGAACGTGTACGTACATATATACTGGTCGATGTAGAGGCGCGCACGTGTCATAGTAGAGGCGTGGACGTAGCATGTACATGTACGTACAGCGGCCAGGGTGCAAGAAAGAAAATACGGCCACGTACGTACATACGGCCAGGGTCTCGAATGCCTACTCGCGCATACGTACAGCCAGGGCTCGTGTACATGGCTGGGTCGGAACGAAGAAACAACGTCGTTATCGTGTTCATGGGGAGGCAACAGAATGCGTCGTGTTCATGGGAAGGCAACGGAATGCGTCGTGTTCATCGGGAGGCAACGGAACGCGTGGGAGCCAACCGACAGGGTCGGAACGGAATGCATGGTCGTGTTCATCGGGAGGGCTTGGACGGAACAGGCGATGGAAACGAGGCCTCGCGTACCCCAAAACGGAGGAAACGGACCTCCTACGTTCGGAACAGGGTCCTCTCGATCGGGAGGGGTCTGGCGTACTACAAAACGGACGAAACGGACCTCCTATGGTTGAAACGGGGGTCCTGTTGATCAGGAGGGGTGTGGCGTACCGCAAAACGGACAAAACGGACCTCCTATGGTCGAAACTGGGGTCCTGTTGATCGGGAGGGGTGTGGCATACCGCAAAATGGACGAAACGGACTTGTGTTGCAGCGCTACGGTCGAAACGGGGGTCCTTCATCAGGAGGGGTGTGTCGTACTGCAAAACGGGACTCCACGGGATACTGTTCATCTCCATCGTTGACCTCCTCCAGCCTCCACGGGCTACCATCGACCTCCTCCAGCCTCCACGGGCTCCTGTTCATCCAGCCTCCACCGCGCACTACTCCACCGGCTACTGTTCAACCACCCCTCCACGGGCACCCCTCCGTCATCTACTATTCATCCATCCCTCCACACCACGGAGTCCTATTCAACCACCCCTCCATGGGCACCCCTCCACCATCTACTGTTCATCCAGCCCTCCACACCACGGGGTCCTTTTAATCCAGAGGCAACCACCGCTCACTGTTCATCCACCCCCTCCCCCCGCAATGCTCACTGTTCATCCAATCGATCGGCTTCAGTTAGCAAGAGTAGCGAAGGAATCGCTCAATCGGGTTCAGTTAACAGCCATCGATCGATCGCTCAAGTTCAGTTAGAGCCCAACGCCTCGCTCGGGTTTAGTTAGAGCCAACGCCTCGCACACACGCGCGTATGTGTATGAGAGAAACGCGCATCGCTCGGCCCCCGACCTCCCACCGTAACCGGGAACTCCCCGAAATTTTCCTCGCCCTCGCTTCTACCACGGTTTTTTCCGTCATGGATGGCCCAAAGAATGTCATGCAGCTGCGTCTATGGTCGGCGCAACAGTTTATATTGCAATGGTGGGCGGGCGGAGGGACGGACGTGTGCCGTCGGAGTAGCTGCCTCGGCAACCACGTATCATTAATGTGGCGGTAGATGGAAGGACGGACGACACTTGTGTCGTTTGAAGATGGAGTAATCGCCTACACCATGAAGCGGGGCGGGCAGCACTGACTCTTTCTGGCGGAAAGCGCGCGTGGGTGAGGAGATGACTTTACTTGGAGAGGATGACAACGGGGCCTACCAGGTCCATAGCCTCACGTACGCAAGTGCCTCCTTATTTTATATATATATATATAATTTATTTTGCTTCCTCCTGGTTTCCTGACATCACGGTCCCACACCATTATCAACCTATGTACTCCCTCCTTTCCGGTTTAAAGGGCTTATCTCAAAATTTTAGTTTTTCCATTTTATAAGGCTAAATTTGATTGTTTTCCATCACATATTCAGATTCCAAGGTGCATTAAATCATTGCATGCAAGTATTAAGAGAATATTGACCAATGCATGTGCTTTATGCATGCATGCATTGCAATTAATGCATTGATAAACATCATTTTTTGAGGATAACAAGAGCATTAATTAGGTGCTTTTGCAAAACTACAAAAAGTATTCCACCAATCGCCATCTACCTTGATTGGTGAGGTTTTTGAATTGAGCACTATAAACCGGAAAGGAGGGAGTAGTCAATAAACAAGAGAATTGCACAAGAAGCGGCTGACAGCTGGGACCAAGCAGCTTGAGAAGTATTTGTGTTTTTGAGGTGTGAGCACTGCAGAGTTTTTCGATGTTTAGCCCAGATATTAATTTTTCTCCTCTGAACAACAACGAAAACATCGCTGCACGTATTAACTGGGCGGGCTGTGGCCCGTCTAGCCTAGGCCAGATATCCAGCCCAGATATTAATTTTTTTTCAAGCTGAAAATGGCTAGCCCAGCTATACTTTTTTTAGGAATACCCAGGCAAGGTCAAGTTGTTATTCTCCACCCCGCTGGTCTGCAAACCTTTCCTAGGAGGGATGCATTAGGCTTAACAAGAATATGGGCTTTAAGAAATAATAAATGGGATGTAATTATAAAAACTGGGAAGTAACTATAAAAAATACACCAAACACGTGATTACTTTATAAAATATTATTTTTGGATATTGAAAATTTATTTTCATTAATTGTTGCGAGCAGAATGTTTCATTGGATTTTTACGTAATATAAATTTATAATGAAATTGTATTTAATCTAACTAGAATTTTCGGGATAAAAATATTTCGGATCCCATCAAAATGTGGGAAATTTTATTGAATTCTGTTTTGAACGGTTGGTTGAAATGGGTTGTACCTTTAACAAACTGTAAATGGGCTGTAGTAAATTCCATTAGAATTCAAAAATGGGCTACACATTCTTACAAATCTCAAATGGGCTATAAGTTCTCTGCCACACACTTCTGGCCTTACTAAGTTGACGCGTCCCCTAAAAAACAGAGTTGACGCGTATGCAAGGCTTTGTCAACTTATAGTCAACACATGGTTCTAGCAGCAGTGGCCGTTGGATGTCCATCCAACAGATGCCGTGCTTCTTCTTCAATCTCGGATATTCTAACTTCACCCGCCCAAAAAATGATTCCTCCCCCTGACATCTGGGGCGCACCGTTTCGGAAGCTGACCTGTGGGCCTACTAAGTTGACGTACCAAGGGCTTTGTCAACTTAGTCAATATAAATGATTCTAGCTGTAGTGACCATACGATGTCCATCCAACGGCCATCGTGCTTCTTCAACCTCTGGTCTTCTTGCTCCAGCCGCCCAAAGCAGCGCCGGTCGTGCCGCCTACTCCTGCCTCCCGTGGCCGGCTGTGCTCCCGCGGACGCCTCACCGCCCCTACTACTCCCACCGCTGGCCAGGCCATCCCTCCACTCACCCACACCCCCTATTATTCTGCGACGACGACAGCGTAGCCGAACCAGTGAACCCTCGTACTCCTCTCCGTGTGTGCATCCACTGCCGCGTCTTCCCTGGCTCCGTGTCGTCCCCTTCCTAGGCCTTGCCGTCATCCACCTCCGTGGTGCTCTCGGCGCAGCATGGTCAACATGGTTAAGGAACGACTTCCATCGGACATGGACTGTACATGGAGAGGCTGACAGCTGGGTCCACGTCAGCCGCAAGGAAGTGCCTCCTTATTACACGCAAAATAATTATTCCTCCACCTGACAGCGGGGACCCACCGGATGGGCAACTGTATTTTGTGAAAAAAATGATTCGCCCCCTGACTGCTGGGACCCACGAGCTACATCTTCGCACGCAAGGAAGTGCGTCCGAAAAAATAATGATTCACCCCCTGACTGCTGGGACCCACCAGCTACATCTTCGCACGCAAGGAAGTGCGTCCGAAAAAAACGATTCGCCCCCTGACTGCTGGGACCCACCAGCTACACCTTCGCACGCAAGGAAGTGCGTCCGAGCAAAACAAAATGATTCACCCCCCTGACTGCTGGGACCCAGCAGCTACACCTTCGCACGCAAGGAAGTGCGTCCAGGCAAAAAAACACAAAACGATTCGCTCCTCTAACTGCTGGGACCAACCAGCTACATCTTCGCACGCAAGGAAGTGCCTGACAGTCGGGACCCACCTGGTCGAAGCATACGTAGCGTTCTCATTCTGGTCGCGAACATGTACGTACATATATACTGGTCTATGTAGAGGCGCGCACGTGTCGTTATAGAGGCGCGCACGTAGCATGTACACGTACGTACAGTGGCCAGGGTGCAAGAAAGAAAATACGGCCACGTACGTACATACGGCCATGGTCTCGAACGCCTACTCATGCATACGTACGGCCAGGGCTCGTGTACATGGCTGGGTCGGAACGAAGAAATAGTTGCGGCGTCGTGTTCATGGGAAGGCAATGGAATGCGTTGTGTTCATGGGGAGGCAACGAAATGCGTCGTGTTCATCGGGAGGCAACGGAACGCGTGGGAGCCAACCGGCTGGGTCGGAATGGAATGCGTGGTCATGTTCATCGGGAGGGCTTGGACGGAACAGGCGATGGAAACGAGGCCTGGCGTACCGCAAAACGGAGGAAACGAACCTCCTACGTTTGGAACGGGGTCCTCTTGATCGGGAGGGGTCTGGCGTACAGCAAAACGGACGAAACGGACCTCCTACGGTCGAAACGGAAGTCCTGTTGATCAGAAGGGGTGTGGCGTACCGCAAAACGGACGAAACAGACCTCCTATGGTCGAAACGGGGGTCCTGTTGATCGGGAGGGGTGTGGCGTACCGCAAAACGGACGAAACGGACTTCTGTTGGAGTTCTACGGTCGAAACGGGGGTCCTTTTCATCAGGAGGGGTGTGTCGTACCGCAAAACGGGACTCCACGGGATACTGTTCATCTCCATCGTCGACCTCCTCCAGCCTCCATGGGCTACCATCGACCTCCTCCAGCCTCCACGGGCTCCTGTTCATCCAGCCTCCACCGCGCGCTACTCCACCGGTTACTGTTCAACCACCCCTCCATGGGCACCCCTCCACCGTCTACTATTCATCCAGCCCTCCACACCACGGGGTCCTATTCAACCACCACTAGTAGAAAAAGGACCTAATATGAGACACATTAGTGCCGGTTTGGTTTTGAGCCGCACTAATGTGTCCAATAGTGCCGGTTCCAACGGCTAGCCGGCCGTTCTCATTAGTACCGGTTCGTGGCGAACCTATTGTACCGGTTCGTGGCACGAACCGGTACTAAAGAGGGTGGTGGCAGGGTGTTGTCAGTCTGGGGCCCCTCCAGCACCTTTAGTACCGGTTCGTGGCACGAACCGGTACTAAAGGCGACGTACATAAACCCTTCGTCCCCCCGAGCCACTCTGTTCTTCCCCTTTTCCCCCACTTCCTCTGTTCTTCCCCCTCTCTCCTCGAGCTCCTCACAAATTTTGCCCAAAATTTGTCAAGATTTGAAGGCCCCCATCCATTCAAATGATCACAAAGGTTAGCAACTTTGTCCTTTCAACTCTCATTGCTAGATTAGCTCTTGCAATGCTTTGTATAGTGATTAATTTGGGAGGAATAATTATATTTGCTAGTATTTGATTTATATGCAATTTGAGCACAAAAATAACACTTAGTTTGCATATGTAGGTGTGGTTTACTTAGTGCCTTCTAAATCTCCGTCGTAACCACCGTCGATCGCCCGCACTGTCCCGTCGCCGGCACCACCTTTTGGTGAGGCTCTTGTTCATGAATGTTTTACATTACCAAATTGATGTTTATGTGATTTGGATATATAGTTACTTGTATAATTATCTTACCCGTACGTTGTTTGTTATACATAGTGCCATGGTTTTGATATCCGTCCCCGTCGGCCCTCGTCCTTGTTATGATTCGGATGTGGTATATTCTCTTTTAAAACTAGTTGTTGCATTTCGTGTTTATGACAAATTATACCCATCAAGTTGACATAGATATTTTTATCTAGGAGGTATGTGAACCGGAAATTCCAACCGACCCTATTGTCGAGAGGTTAAATTTAGTTGAAAGAGAAAACGAGTATTTGAAAGAAAAATTGAAAAGAATTGAGGGGGAGAAGATGGAATTGGAGTTGCATGTTGCGGATGTCGTCGATGATCACAAGATCAAGATGGAGAAAATGAGGTTGAAGATTAGAAAGATTAGAAAATATGCCATTGATAGTGTGGCTTCGTATCATTATGTTGTTGGATCAATTGTTACCTTAATTGCGATCTTCATCGCATTTGTTGTTGCATTTAAATTCTTTAGCTAGAGAGTTATTTGTATGTTGCATTTAATTAAGTGTTGTATATGAACTTTATGTATGAACTTGTATTAATTTGGTCTATTTGGTGTTGTGTAATGAAGATGAGCCGACAATGGATGTATGATGACAGATGCTCTCCCGAGTTCATTAATGGCGTGCATACTTTTCTGCTTGCCGCTGAGGCAAACAAGCGGGCGGATGGTTTTATGCCTTGTCCATGTGCTGGCTGTAAGAATGGTCATAGTTACTCTACGTCAAGAACCATTCACGTCCACCTATTTGAGTCCGGTTTCATGCCCCACTATAATGTTTGGACCAAGCACGGAGAAATAGGGGTGGTATGCTCCTATAATACCACGGTTGAAACGTTTGTTCCAAAACAAAGAGCATGCGAAGGCGATGCGGTGGCACGCAGAAGACCGTAAGAAAGACGGAAAGTTGAGAGCACCCGCTGACGGTTCACAGTGGAGAAAAATCGAGAGAAAGTAATGGGAGGAGTTTGCAGGTGACCCAAGGAACGTATGGTTTGGTCTAAGCACAGATGGCATTAATCCTTTTGGGGAGCAGAGCAGCAACCATAGCACGTGGCCTGTGACTCTATGTTTGTATAACCTTCCTCCTTGGTTGTGCATGAAGCGGAAGTTCATTATGATGCCAGTGCTCATCCAAGGCCCTAAGCAACCCGGCAACGACATTGATGTGCACCTAAGGCCATTAGTTGAAGAACTCTTACAACTTTGGAATGGAACATGTGTACGTGCGTGGGATGAGCACATGGGGGAAGAATTTGACCTACAGGCATTGTTGTTCATGACCATCAATGATTGGCCTGCTCTCAGTAACCTTTCAGGACAGACAAACAAGGGATACCGCGGATGCACGCACTGTTTGGATGATACCGACAATATATATTTGAATAGTTGTAGGAAGAATGTGTACCTGGGACATCGTCGATTTCTTTCGAGCAGGCATCCCATAAGAAAGAAAGGCAAGCATTTCAAACGTGAGGCGGATCACCGGACGAAGCCTCGCCACCGTACTGGTGCTGATGTACATGATATGGTCAAGGATTTGAAGGTAATCTTTGGAAAGGGTCCTGGCGGACAACCTGTTCCAAAGGACGCTGACGGAAACGCACCCATGTGGAAGAAGAAATCTATATTTTGGGACCTGCCATATTGGAAAGACCTAGAGGTCCGCTCTGCAATCAACGTGATGCACGTGACGAAGAATCTTTGTGTGACCCTGCTTGGCTTTTTGGGCGTGTATGAGAAGACAAAAGATACACCAGAGGCACGGGAGGACCAGCAACGTATGCACGGAAAAGACGACATACATCAGGGTCAGGCCAGCTACGCTCTTACCAAAGAAGAGAAGGAAATCTTCTTCGAATGCCTGCTCAGCATGAAGGTACCGTCTGGCTTCTCGTCGAATATAAAGGGAATAATAAATATGGCAGAGAAAAAGTTCCAGAATCTAAAGTCTCATGACTGCCACGTGATTATGACGCAACTCCTTCCGGTTGCATTGAGGGGGCTTCTATCGGAAAACGTTCGATTGGCCATTGTGAAGCTATGTGCATTCCTCAATGCAATCTCTCAGAAGGTAATCGATCCAGAAATCATACCAAGGTTACAGAATGATTTGGTGCAATGTCTTGTCAGTTTCGAGTTGGTGTTCCCACCATCCTTCTTCAACATCATGACGCACATCCTAGTTCACCTTTGCGAAGAGATTAACGTTTTGGGTCCTGTATTTCTACACAATATGTTCCCCTTTGAAAGGTTCATGGGAGTCTTGAAGAAATATGTTCATAACCGTGCTAGGCCAGAAGGAAGCATCTCGAAGGGCCATGAAAATGAGGAGGTCATTGAGTTTTGTATTGACTTTATTCCTGACCTTAAGCCGATTGGTGTTCCTGAATCGCGGCATAAGGGCAGACTGGAAGGAAAAGGCACGCTAGGAGGGCATCAAATAATATGTATGGACGGGCATTCTCTCACTGAAGCACACTACACAGTTCTACAGAATTCCGCCTTGGTGGCTCCGTATATGGAGGAACACAAGAATTTTCTACAGTCCAAACACCCGGAGAAGTCTGACGACTGGATTACACGCGAACAAACGAGGACTTTCGCCGGTTGGTTGCAGAAACGTGCCCTGAATGATGGCGATATTCAAAATGACCTGTACTCGCTGTCCTAGTTACCATCTTCGAATATAATGACTTTCAAAGGGTACCAGATAAATGGGAATACATTTTACACGATCGCCCAAGATAAGAAGAGCACCAACCAAAACAGTGGTGTCCGCTTTGATGCAACAACCAACACGGGAAAGGAAACATATTATGGTTACATAGAGGACATATGGGAACTTAACTATGGATCAGGTGATTTGAAGGTCCCTTTGTTTCGGTGCAAATGGGTCAATATGACACGAGGCGGGGTAACGGAAGACCCGCAGTACGGAATGACAACAGTGGATCTCAACAATCTTGCGTATGCAGACGAACCATTCGTCCTAGCCAATGATGTGGCGCAGGTTTTTTATGTGAAAGACATGTCTACCAGGCCGAGAAAAAGAAAAGATAAGGAAGCGAATGGATCATACGACGAGCCAAAGCGCCACATAGTTCTTTCAGGAAAAAGAAACATCGTGGGAGTGGATGACAAGACAGACATGTCAGAAGATTATGAAAAGTTTGATGAAATTGCTCCATTCACAGTGAATATTGACCCGAGCATCCAGTTAAATGATGAAGATTTTCCCTGGCTACGGCGCAAAGGGACACACGAGAAGAAAAAGTTTCACACCCAAATATCTGGGATGTGATCGGCTTCACTATCATCACTTTCTTCTGTGTTTCACACCCAGGAGGGAATGTCTGTAATAGTTAGGGTAGTTAATTATGTGTTTTGGCATTTGAAACGCGAAGAAATTTTATGTGCAAACAAATTCTTTTTCATGCATTTACTGATTTTTTTCCAGCTAAATGACCCTGAAATTGAAAAGCATTTGAAATGAACTCAGAAAAGGTTGAAAGTTGGCATGGTATCATAATTTCATACAAATAGCATGTGCAAAAAAGTAGAGAGGGTTACGGCAAAAACTGGATACACTTCGTGTACAAAATGGACAATCTTTTTCGAAGTATCAGGGTTTCCGACGAAAACTGAAATGTTACAAAGGCATTTCATTTTTTAAATAACCTAAGCATTACCAAATTGAATATAATGATAAAACACACTAATATTAAACATAAGAAAAAAGAATCACTGAAAAATCTTTTTCCAAAGTTAAGTTATTCACAAACTAGTGATTCACACAAATTTCAAATAATTCAAAATTTAAACTATTCAAATTTGAAAACTACCGGCACTAACAGATCAAAGTTTGTAAATTTTTGTACCTAAAGCAAAAATATTCACAAAGAAACTCTAAATACAGCAAAAAAAACAACTCAAGAATAAATAAAACAAATAAAAAAGCAAAAAAATTAAGAAAATAAAAAAGCCCGCCTACTGGGCCAAAGCGGCCTGCATACGACTAGAAACTCAACCTTTTGTTGGGCCAGGATGCAGGCCCGCAAAGGCCCAGTAGGCCCACATGGCAGCAATGAATTGGTAGGCCCAGTAGGCCTGCTTAGGAGAGGAGCTCGAGAGAGCTACCGCACTGGGGCTTATAAACTAGTGCGGTAGCCCTTCGACTAGCGAGGTGGGACTAAACTTGACGCACCGCACTGTGCCAGCGCACCACCTTTAGTACCGGGTGGTGGCACCAACCGGTACTAAAGGGGGGCCTTTAGTACCGGTTGGAGCCACCACCCGGTACTAAAGGGGGTGCGCTTCCCGCCGCTTGGCCTGGCCAAAACAGACCTTTAGTACCGGTTGGTGGCTCCAACCGGTACTAAAGGTCCATCCTATATATACAACAGTTGAAAAAAATTCAGTTTCCCTCTGTTCTTCCCTCTGTTTCCTCCCTCCGTCGCGCCGCCCTGCCCCGATCGTCGCCGCCCCCGCCCCTCGTCGCCGACCCCGGCCGTCCCCGCCCCTCGTCGCCGCCCCCGTCGACGTCGCCGCCCCGGCCGTCCCCGTCCCCGTCGTCCCCGTCGTCCCCGTCGCCGCGCCCCGCCCCGCCCCGTCCCGTCGCCCCGCCGCCCCGCCTGTCGTCGCCGCCCGTCCCGTCGCCCCGTCGTCGCCGCCCCGTCCCGTCGCCCCGTCGTCGCCCCTTCGTCGCCGCCCCGTCGTCGCCTCGCCGGTGAGCTCGCCACGGCCGCCAATGTCCACACACACACACAGTACTACACACACACACACACACACACACTACACACATTAGTTTGTTTGTTATAAATTTTTCTGTTTTTTAGTTATAGAAATGTTAGAAAATATTCTGTTTTTAGTTATATAAATATTAGAAATGTTAGTTTTATAGAAATGTTATAAATGTTTTCTGTTTTTTAGTTATAGAAATATTTATAGAAATGTTAGCAATTTTTCTGTTTTTTAGTTATATAAATATTAGAATTGTTATGGAAATGTTAGTTATATAATCATGAAATTTTAGAATTAGTTTTAGTTAGATGAATTAGATTAATGTCAAATTGTTAGAATTTGCATATATATAGAATTTTAGTTATCACAATCCAATCATTTAAAAAATGTTACTTTTTGCGGGCATATAGTATTTGTTCTCGACGATATGCCCGGCCCGCATCCTCGCCGTCGACCCGTTCGCGACGACGTCATGCTTCAGGGGACCCATGTCCGGGACTGGGCTCCGCCGGGCTGGCACTGGGAGGTGCTACCTGGAGGGGCGCGCCGCTTGGTGAGGAACCCGACCTCGGGTCCCGTCGTCGACCCTGATCTTCTTTGGTGGCGTTCGCGTGGGCCACATTCGGTGCAGAGGCAGCCGGCCCCGCCGGAGGTGGTGCGTCGCCGTGTCAGGGAGGAAGATGAGCACGTCCATCGCTACATGGCTGCTATGGACGACGTCAGGTTCTCCACTACTTGGCGGGTTCTTTGGGCAGATGACCGGAGATATGATCCTGTGATGGTTCCTTCTCTTTGGGTGTGCACCGCCCGCGCCCCAGGAACCGCGAGTGGCGCCCTAGATTCTTCTGTAGTACTCGATCTTTATTAGGTACCTAGCCAGTGATGTATTCGATATATAGTATTCGAGACGATGTATTCGAGATTATATATATTAAGACGATGATGTATTCGAGATTATATATTCGAGAGGATGTATTCGAGATTCAGATTTTCCTTATTGATTAATTGCATCCATGCATTGTAATTTGAATACTAAATTGTTTTATATTTCTTCTGTATTATTAGTAAAGTAAAAGCTATGGCGGACAATACCGGCAGAGAGAGAGAAGAGGAATTGTTCGACATCATACGCAGCCCTCACAGGCTAGATGATCTGAATGAAGCAGATGACGGCTCCCAATATCTTAACAATACCGGAGAGGGTGATGAAAAGATATTCGATCTCGACGACCGGGCTGATGAAGTCATGAACTATGATTATGATTATGACACAGACAATGTTTGTGATGACACAGACAATGCTGATCTTCAAATAACAAACACTACCGGCGAGGTATATTTATATAAGCATGCATCATGGTGATCATCACATGTTTTTTTATTGAAGATATATTAACGAATCGATCTTTCTTCTTTCAGCCCTCCGGATCGAGCAAATCTGCTTCTACAGACAGCAAGACAAAGCGAGGCCCGGGCAGATTGTTGAAGGATGGTGTAAAGTACCACATCGAATCCATCAAACCTAGTGGCGAACCCCTCACGCCTAAGAACATTGCGAACAAGTGGACTCGTCAGTGCGGAGTTCTTGTGAAGGACAAACTCCCGATCTCCATTCAAGAATGGAAAGAGCCAAAGACTAAACGTCCAGGTGTTACTTGGGTCGATGGCAGAGCCAAAGAAGACCTGGTGAAATCTCTGATGGAACATTTCACCCTACCAGATCATTTCACTAAAGCAGATGTGGACAAAGTCAAGGCCGCTGCTCTTAAGAAGATGGCAATTGCATTCAACACCCACAAGAAAACTGTATGGGCCAACTACCTCGCTAATGAAAGGAAGACTCCAGATTTCAAGGGAACACTGGAGAAGCAAAGAGAACATTGGGACGATTTCGTGACCTTCAAGGATTCAGAAATATCTAAGGAACGGTCGATGAAAAACAAGGCAAATGCCGCAAGAAAGACGCAGTTCCATAGGCTGGGTCCAGGTGGCTACGCGGTGGCATTGCCTAAGTGGGATAAGTCTGAGCAAGAGATGGAGGATGCAGGGGTCACTCCGGTTACCCGGCACTGGCCCCCCAGGTGCAGAACTTGGTTCTATGCGCATGGGGGGCGTTGGACCCGAAGACAGGCATGGTTTCGAAGAAGGCAAGTCTAAAAGGAGCCGAACAAAAGATAATTGACGCAATAGAAGAAGCTCGAGCGGGGGTGTTCACGCCCAACAGAGAGAACGACGAGCTTACGCGCGCCCTGGGAAATCCTGAACACCCGGGAAGAACACGAGGCATGGGTGTTATTCCCTGGTATGAGGGCTTTTCGGACTGGAATGACGACTACAGGTCCCGTGCAAGAAAGAAGATGGAGGAGGAGAAGAAGAGGAAGCTGGAGGAGGAGCAGAGGAAGCAGGACGCAGAACGCCTTCAAGGCCTAGAAGCAAGGCACGCGGACCTGGCACTCAAATTCCAGCAGCAGCAGCAGCAGATCGACTCACTTAGCCAGGAAAGGGGGTCTCAGCAGCGGCAGCAGCAAGCGGATGATCGTCCAGCATTGGATAGCACCGTCCCATCCATGCCGAGAAGCAGCGTTGGTTCTGCCCCGGGCGACACACTGCTGGATAAATACCCTGTGGATGACATCATAGAGAACACTAACTGCGAGCTACACTCCAAAATGAAGAACATATCCATGAAGGTGGCGGACGGCGTTGCTTTTCCAGTTACCCCCGAAGCAACCTACCATTGCATCCCGATTCCAGAGGGCTATGCTCGTGTCATGGTTGATGAAGTGGTGGACCCATATTCGGGGCTAACGCTTGACATTCCTGGAGGTGAAGACGAGCGCACACTCGGAGAGGCCATACATCGTATCATCCTATGGAGAAAGGATTGCATAATCTTTCGAAGTCCACCGACACCGCGTCGTCTGCCGACTCCTCGAAGTCCGCCACCGAGTCAGCAGACTCCCGCTCCTCCAAGTCCACGAACGCGTGAGACGACTCCTCCTCGAAGTCCGCCACCTCCTCCAAGTCCCCGAACGCGTGAGCTGACTCCTCCGGTTTCAAGCCCGGCACAGCGTCATGCCACTTCTCCGGTTGCAAGTCCGGCACCGTGTCAGGCCACACCTCCTGCTTCAAGTCCGGCACATCGTCAGGCCACTTCTCCTGGTCCAACTCCACGTCAGCCGTCTCCGCCGTCTCAGCAATCGCAGAAGAGACATCCCGCAGCTTTGGTGCGTAGCGGTACGAGTCGAGGTAGTTCAGGAAGTACAGGCGAAGGCAAGCGATATAAATATGGTCCAAGCCTCGCTCCTCTTCCTCAGAGGCCTTACGACATGACTAAGGAGCAAAACACAGCCATAGTGCAAGCCCAAGTGGACGCCCATTTTGGACCGAAACCGGCACCGCCGCCAAAGGAGAAAGTGCCTGAGAAAGTAATTGACCACTTCATTCGTATGGCTAGAGAACCAGCTCCCAAGCCTGTTGACTCGGACTATGAGCGCCAAATCAGGAAGGCACATCGAGCACGACTACAGAAGGAAGCGAGCTCAAGCTCGAGCCAACAAGCAGCTGGCAAAAAATGCGGGAAAACCGTTCCCCAGTTGGGAGAACAGGCGGCGCAAGCGATCCCCCCGCTTGTTGTGCCAACAACACATGAGAGGAGTAGTACGCGCGCCAAATATTATTGTGGGCAAACCGTTAGCGTTCCCCAGCATGGCGATGTGGTAATAACAGAGGATCATATAATGCAGGCTCAAATGCTCAATATCTCTGTTGGACAACTCCTCGAAATCGAGCCCATGCCTACGCTTAAAGAATCGGAAATAGCATGGCAATATGTCCGGGGCAAACCTTTGGTCCATCCAGACAAGGTCAAGGACCTCCCAACGAGAATGTATCAATTGCATCAATGGTACATGAACATTACCAAGATTTCCAATCGAGAGTCCCTCATGGTGAATGTCAAGCATGAGCATTATTACCATGAGAAAGCTCTGGCCATTGAGTATCCAGAACTATTTCAGTTATTTAATCAAGACGCACTCGACAAGTCTATCGTCAGTTGCTATTGTCTGTAAGTGATTTCTTTCTGTAATTTAAGTCTCAAGCTAGTTATGTAGTGATAATTTTGATCAATCATTACATGTAATTATCCTCACTATATTCTTTTTCTGTGGTATTATATGCAGGATGAAGATGTATGAAATGAAAAAAGCTGGACGCTATGGCGTTGGGTTCATTGACCCAAATACCATTAATCAGGACATATGGGAGATTGAACATTGTCAAGCTGCTGTAGAGGAAAGCATGCTAGAGTTCTTGAAGCGCCTCAATACCATTGAAGATATACTACTTCCTTACAACTTCCCGTGAGTCACACTGTCTTGTACTACAAATTCTGTTTTTGCTTACTAGCTAGCTAGATGTTAATAATTAAGTGTATACGGTTTACGGTAGTTGATTAATTTTATGCACATGCCCGCTTAATTAAGACATGCAAACGTGTGCGTATGCAGTTGGCACTGGGTCTTGTTAGACATTAAAGTTGAGGAAGGAAAAGTTGAATTACTGGACTCACTAACTAAAGAAGATACAGACTACACCATCGTGAAGGGGATAGTCAACAGGTAATTTCAATCATTATTAACTATAATTAGTTCCTGATATGAACTATTTAATAACCCCTTTATTAATTTTCTTTGCCGGCGGGCAGGGCATGGGCAAAGTTCATCAAGGTGACTCCAGGCACGTGGCCAAAAAAGTTGTTTTGGCATCGACCCAAGGTAAGTAATTAAGTAGTACTAGCTAGCTACCATCTCTTTAATTCTTGTTTCAATATCATTATCTGATTCAATTCCATTCTCGTAAAGGCCCTGAGGCAGGCGAAAGGGAATAATCTGTGTGCATACTACGTTTGCGAGAACATTCGCATGATGACGTGCGAAAGGAGCAGATCTGATAGACAGGACTGGGTACGTTTTTGTCAGAACACTATTCACACCATTATCGATATCTAGTCACACAACTAACACACATGCATATTGATCTCCTTCTTAACAGTTCAGATCGGTGCGGGATAAGCTCCTACCATCGGACCGCATACAAGCACTTCAAGAGGAAATAGCCGGATTTTTGCTCGACCAGGTCATAGATCCGAAAGGAGAATACTATTACCCGCTACCGCCCCCATGAACCACTTGTCATCGTGCTCCGAAGGCACCAAGGCAACATGTAGTAGAAATTGTATATGTATATACACGTGTATATGTGTGAATAGTTAATGGTGTTGGCTGTGAGACATTCGATGATATATATATATGTATATATATATATATATATATATATATATATATGCGTTTCTACGTATGAGAAAATCTATTTAATATATATGCATAACGTGTACAATTTGTAGTATCGTGAAATACCAGCAAACAAAAAAGAATTAAATGGAAAATAAAGCCAAATTGAAAACACAAAATTAAAGAAAAGATTAAAAAAGAACACCCAAACATTTAGTACCGGTTGGTGTTACCAACCGGTACTAATGTCCTACACGCACACGGGCCTGGCTCGTGCCACGTGTTTGCGCTTTAGCGCCGGTTCGTGACGAACCGGTACTAAAGGGGGGGCCTTTAGTCCCCACTCTTTAGTGCCGGTTCGCCAACCGGCACTAAAGGCCGTCACGAACCGGCACTAAAGCCCGGTTCTGCACTAGTGCACCCCTCCACGGGCACCCCTCCACCGTCTACTGTTCATCCAGCCCTCCACACCACGGGAACCTGTTCATCCAGAGGCAACGCCACCACTCACTGTTCATCCACCCCCCCCCCCCCCCCCCCCACAACGCTCACTGTTCATCCAATCGGTCGGCTTTAGTTAGCAGGAGTAGCGAAGGAATCGCTCGATCGGGTTCAGTTAACAGCCATCGATCGATTGCTCGGGTTCAGTTAGAGCCCAACGCCTCGCTCGGGTTCAGTTAGAGCCAGTGCCTCGCACACATGCGCGTATGTGTACGAGAGAAATGCGCATCGCTCGACCCCCGACCTCCCACCGTAACCGGGAACTCCCCAAAATTTTCCTCGCCCTCGCTTCTACCACAGTTTTTTTCCGTCATGGATGGCCCAAAGAATGTCATGCAGCTGCGTCTCTGGCCCGCCCAGGACGAAAAGCCCATTTTTTGTCATGATTTTTTGTCATAGAAGAAGGAGCCCACCACATCTATGATGATACCGGGTTTTGTTACAATTATCGTCATAGAAGTGTCATATGTATGACAGAAAAAAAAATTGTTCGGCCCAAAATGTCACGGATGTGTCTTTTTTTTGTA
Organism: Triticum aestivum; assembly: GCF_018294505.1. Taxonomy (NCBI): domain Eukaryota; kingdom Viridiplantae; phylum Streptophyta; class Magnoliopsida; order Poales; family Poaceae; genus Triticum; species Triticum aestivum. Next base: position 21,712,315 of record NC_057813.1, read on the forward strand.
GTAAAAGTGCCAAGTAAGACCTTTAGGATAGCTTATGGTGATAGTTGTGTTGATCCTGCTGAAAATCAGAAACTTTTGCACCCAGTAAATTAGCTTTGATAATTCAAAGAAATGTGCATTTGATCTGATTCTTTTTGCTCTGGATTAGTACACACATTTCTTAGGACTTCCTAATTTGGTAGGAGTTTTGGAGTTCCAGAAGTATACGTTTCATACAGATTACTACAGACTATTCTGTTTTTGATATGAATCTATGAGTAGTATTGGAAGGTATGAACCATAGATAAGTTGGAATACAGTAGATATTACACCAATATGAATTTAGAATGAGTTCACAATAGTACCTAAGTAGTGATTTATTTTCTTATACTAACGGAGCTTATGAGTTTTCTATTGAGTTTTGTGTTGTGAAGTTTTCAAGTTTTGGGTAAAGATTCGATGGACTATGGAATAAGGAGTGGCAAGAGCCTAAGCTTGGGGATGCCCAAGGCACCCCAAGGTAATATTCAAGGAGAACCAAGAGCCTAAGCTTGGGGATGCCCCGGAAGGCATCCCCTCTTTCGTCTTCATCCATCGGTAACTTTACTTGGAGCTATATTTTTATTCACCACATGATATGTGTTTTGCTTTTAGCATCATTTTATTTTGTTAGTATTTGCTTGCTGTTATTTAGAGTAATGTTTTGAATCTATATTTTCAATAAAAATGTCAAGGATAGCCTTTACCATGCTTATTTTGCTAGTATACATGTTGCTGTTTAAAAACAGAAAGTTTACCGCTGTTGAAAAAATTCCCTAGAAAAGTAAGAGAATGATATAATGTTGAAACTTTTTGCATAATGAGCTCTTATACATCTTCTACAGCGTAGTATTTTTCTTATAATTTTTGGTATTAGGGAAGTATGATGAATCTTGCATTCCTTACAGACTATACTGCTTTGGCAGATTGCTGTTATGTTTGCATTCTTTGCATATGTTTGCTTGTTTAGTGATTCTATTTGAGGATAGGAGTATTAAATATGCAGAGACATTTAGTATGCAATGTGGAATAATAATTTTAGTCATTTGTTACAGTAGAAAATGATAAGGTTTTGCATTGGTTTATACTAACTTATCTCACGAGTTCTTGTTGAGTTTGGTGTGGATGAAGCTTTCAAGATTTAGGAAACCATGATATGAGAGGAATTAAGGAGACACAAAAGTTCAAGCTTGGGGATGCCCAAGGCACCCCAAGATAATATTTCAAGAAGTCTCAAGCATCTAAGCTTGGGGATGCCCCATTAGGCATCCCACCTTTCTTCGTCAACAACTATCGGTTAGTATCGGTTGAGCCTAAGTTTTTGCTTCTTCACATGAGTTGTGCTATCCTTGCAATGTCATTTTATTTTGCTTTGCTTGCTGTTTGAATAAAATACCAAGATCTAAAATTCTTAAAGGAGAAAGAGTCTTCACATAGTTACATAATTATTTAACTACTCATTGATCTTCACTTATATCTTTTTGGAGTAGTTTGTCATTTACTCATGTGCTTCACTTTTATCCTATGAGTAAATGATTGAATGAGTTGAATGTCATAAATCTAAAATTATACATGTTTCATATGCTTATCCCATGGGGAGTAATGACTTCACATCTAAGAAGTAGAGGTTGTAAATTTATTGAAGGTTAGCAAGCATTGTATTGGTCATTTGAACAATTCATGAAAGAATATTGAAGGAAGAGAGATTTCACATATAAATTTACTATCTTGGACATCTTTTATAATTGCGAGCATTCATTAAGTATGACATGCTAAAGAGTTGATGTTGGACAAGGAAGACAACGTAATGGGTTATGTTTTCTCACATCTCAGTTAAAGTATATTGTCATGGATCATTCAAACATGTTGAGCTTGCCTTTCCCCCTCATGCTAGCCAAAATTCCTTTCACCAAGTAGAGATACTACTTGTGCTTCCAAATATCCTTAAACCCAGTTTTTGCAATGAGAGTCCACCATACCTACCTATGGATTCAGTAAGATCCTTCAAGTAAGTTGTCATGTTGCAAGCAATAAAAATTGCTCTCTAAATATGTATGACTTATTAGTGTGGAGAAAATAAGCTTTATACGATCGTGTGATATGGAAGTAATAAAAGCGACGGATTGCATAATAAAGGTTCATATCACAAGTGGCAATATAAAGTGACGTTCTTTTGCATTAAGATTTTGTGCATCCAACCCTAAAAGCACATGACAACCTCTGCTTCCCTCTGCGAAGGGCCTATCTTTTACTTTATGCCTTTTACTTTATGCAAGAGTCAAGGTGATCTTCACCTTTCCCTTTTCATTTTATCCTTTGGCAAGCACCTCGTGTTGGAAAGATCCTGATATATATATCCAGTTGGATGTAAGTTAGCATGAACTATTATTGTTGACATCACCCAAAGGTGAATACGTTGGGAGGCAACACTATAAGCCCCTATCTTTCTCAGTGTCCGATTAAAACTCCATAACCATAAGTATTGCATGAGTGTCAGCAATTGTAGAAGACTATATGATAGTTGAGTATGTGGAGTTTGCTAAATCAAAGCTCTGAAATAGACCCTTCCTGAAAATAAGATGAATTGTAATTGTTTGATGACTGGGAATGAAGTTTGCTAGTTTTCAAGAAAGTTTATGGTCTATGCTTTAACATGTGAATAGCTTGTTACTTGATCTTGAGAAGTTTTATGAGATGAACTACTGTTATGACATATAATCATGCTAGAAAAGGTGATTGAAATTATCATTGATCAAACTCGTGCACCTGCTAGCATTCACACTTCATAAATTCTTTCTTTTATCATTTACCTACTCGACGACGAGCAGGAATTAAGCTTGGGGATGCTGATACGTCTCCAACGTATCTATAATTTATGAAGCATTCATCCTATTTTATTATCTGTTTTGAATGTTTATGGGCTTTATTATACACTTTTATATTATTTTTGGGACTAACCTATTAACCGGAGGCCCAGCCCATATTGTTGTTTTCTTGCCTATTTCAGTGCTTCGAAGACAAGGAATATCAAACGGAGTCCAAACGGAATGAAACCTTCGGAAGCGTGATTTTTGGAACGAACATGATCCAGGAGACTTGGAGTTGAAGTCAAGGAAGCTTCGAGGTGGCCATGAGGGGGGGGGTGCCCCCCTACTGGGCGCGCCCCCTATCTCGTGGGCCCCTCGTGGCTCCCCCGACCGACTTCTTTTGCCTATATATTCCCATATACCGTAAAAACTTCGGGGACAACAATAAATCGGGAGTTCCGCCGCCGTAAGCCTCTGTAGCCACCAAAAACCTCTCAAGAGCCCGTTCCAGCACCCTGCCGGGGGGGATCCCTCACCGGTGGCCATCTTCATCATCCCGACGCTCTCCATGACGAGGAGGGAGGAGTTCACCCTCGGGGCTGAGGGTATTTACCAGTAGCTATGTGTTTGATCTCTCTCTCTCTCTCTCTCTCTCGTGTTCTCTCTATGGCACGATCTTGATGTATCGCGAGCTTTGCTATTATAGTTGGATCTTATGATGTTTCTCCCCCTCTACTCTCTTGTAATGGATTGAGTTTTCCCTTTGAAGTTATCTTATCGGATTGAGTCTTTAAGGATTTGAGAACACTTGATGTATGTCTTGCCGTGCTTATCTGTTGTGACAATGGGACATTCACGTGATCTACTTGATTTATGTTTTGGTGATCAACTTGCGGGTTCAATGAACCTATGCATAGGGGTTGGCACACGTTTTCGTCTTGACTCTCCGCTAGAAACTTTGGGGCACTCTTTGAAGTACTTCATGTTGGTTGAATAGACGAATCTGAGATTGTGTGATGCATATTGTACAATCATGCCCATGGATACTTGAGGTGACAATGGAGTATCTAGGTGACATTAGGGTTTTGGTTGATTTGTGTCTTAAGGTGTTATTCTAGCACGAACTCTATGATAGATCGAACGGAAAGAATAGCCTCGTGTTATGTTACTACGGACTCTTGAATAGATCGAGCAGAAAGGATAACTTTGAGGTGGTTTCATACCCTACATGATCTCTTTGTTTGTTCTCCACTATTAGTGGCTTTGGAGTGACTCTTTGTTGCATGTTGAGGGATATTTATATGATCCAAGTATGTTATTATTGTTGAGAGAACTTGCACTAGTGAAAGTATGAACCCCAGGCCTTGTTTCCTACCATTGCAATACCGTTTACGCTCACTTTTATCATTAGTTACCTGTAACGACCCGAATCTGATAAGATTCGATGTCTCTGTGCTCACTGTGCTAGTCCCTGGATCGATTTGCTAGTACACACAGTACATATGAATATCAAATAACAAGTGCATCATTTACTATAACGTATGATCCAAAATTTATAAAGTATTACAAACTGAATAACACATGGCTAACTTATTCAATAATAACAGCGGAAATGTAGCATAATAGACGATGAGTCCCATTAATGCCCACTGGCGAAAATGCTGAGTGAAGACTCGCGACCCTACTGTATCTCAATGATCATCTGAAAATCCCGCAACATGATAAGTTGCAGCCACAAGGGTCAATACATTGAATGTATTGGCAAATCACACAATATGATATAGCAAACCTACATCCATAAGTAAAGTATGACAAACAAAACACTCAAGTTAATTTGGAGAAGAAAGTCTTCACCTACCTCCACTACCTGAGCTCACAACCGCCCCTAATTCATTCGCCCAAGATAACCCCAAAGATTCTAAGTAAACATGAGAAGAACTTTAGAAGTATCTCAAGTGCGCTCTGTTAGTGACGCATTGTCTAGGAACAATAGAGCGCTCTGCCAAGGACGCATCCACCTGATTTATGTTCCGAAAACTATACCTCACCTCAAGTGCGCTCTGTCAATGGCGCATTCTCTAGGGACAATAGAGCGCTCTGCCACCTGGTTAATAATCCCGAGCCTACGGCTATAACACTCACCACTTCCACGGATCACTCGACACATGCCCACGTCTAACATAGCAAGTTGATCACACCAACACATAATGCAATCAATAGCAAAACATGACAACATGCACATATCAGGACAATCATATATCATAGCATAAAACCACAGATGCATAGCAGAATATAGGATGAGCAAAATCAAAAGTGCAAACTTGCCTTGAACGGTGTTGAAGTACTCTAAAGATTAATTCTGATCCGCTTCGCAGTCCAGACAATCTATACGATTAACGAAGGCACCGATAAATAAATCATACTCACATAACAATCACAATAAAGCCAACAACAAATAATTCAAATAAAACTTAAACAACAAAACATATTAATAGGTATATTTTATATACATGCTAGTAGGAACACAATGCAAAAAAGAATCAACTAATTTGGATTAACGGTTTAAAAGATATGGCCTCCGGAAGTTTGAATTCAAATTTGATCAAATTCAAATTTGAAAAGAGCAAACATGTGAAATTTTGGCTCTACAGTATTCTCCTGGTCACTACGAGTACACAGGAAAAAGAATCGCTGAATTTGGATTTACGAATCTCAAGATATACCTAAACGAAAATATGATATGAAATCTGCAAAGAAAAATTATGCCATAATAGCGTTCTGGAAAGAACTGCCGCGGCTGCTGTGGACGTGCCACATGGCGGGCTGCTACTGACTGAGAACTATTCGCTGCGAGGCTTAAACGACGACCGGCTGCTAAATAGTGCATACCTATTCGAAGAAAAAAAAGACATGATGTAATCTGGACCGTCAAAGAGAGATCGGGCGGTTGAGAATTGCTCACCGGAGAGAAAGGCTGGGCGGCCACCGGACTTGGAGAAGAACGACGCGGGGCGGCTCGGTGGTCGACGACGGCGACGGCTACAGGGAATCTCCGGAGACGGCGGACCGACCAGAGGAAAAGGCGCTCGACGGCAGGGATGTTGGAGGCGTCCGGGGCGACGGGGTGGCCTCTGCTAGCTGCTGTTTTCCAACTATGGCGCGGCGGCGTCGGAGAACTCCGGCGGAATCTCCGGCGAGATCGGGGCGAAGAAAAACAGGCACGGGAGGCGGCGATTTTGGCAAAAATCGAGCGAGAAGGAGGTGGAGAATATTTATAGAGTGGATTCCGTTGCTTAGGGCAAAGACTTGATCGAATCGATGAGGATTTGGATCGGGAACAGAGGAGAAATCGTGCGCGTGCTGGAGACCGGCTGGAGCTGGGAGATGACGGGTGGGACCCTGCCGTAAGCGGCAGAGAGCAGAAACAGAGAGAAAAAAAAACTGCGGGGTGGCTGAGGCTGTGCGGTAATGGGCCGAAGGCCTGCTAGCGGCTGCTGCTGCGTCGCGCGCGGGCGACGGGTAGAGACTGCGCTGCCCTCTCTGCGGTCCAGGTGAACAGTAAACTCTGGACAAAATAATACTCTACAGACTACAGGGCAGTTAAAAGGATAAAAAAAAAATAACATATAGATACCTAAAAATACCAGAACACACACTAAAATATTAATACTAATAGAAAATACCGTGAACATTTTTAAATCATAAATGTACTTTAAACAAATATATATATTATGCAATACAAGCATATAAAGGGCATTATAACAACTATAAAATAATTTTGAGTTTCTAAAATTCTCAAAATAGTTTCTGTAAACTCCAGATATTATCATTAACATTGTCTAAATATAATTTATAGGGGAGAAGTCATATATCTCCACTCCAAATATTTGCCTTAAGTTGCAATAACAATTTGAACAATCAGAAAATTTAAATAAGCATAGAAATCATGATGAAAAGAATGATCCTATTAACATTACAAATTTTAAAAATTTGGGATGTTACATTACCTTGCTGTGTTTATTATTTCAGATTACAAATACCCATATCTACTATCCATATTGCACTTGTATCACAATCTCTTCGCCGAACTAGTGCAGCTATACAATTTGCCATTGTATTGGCCTATTGGGTGTGTTGGGGACACAAGAGACTCTTTGTTATTTGGTTACAGGGTTGTTTGAGAGAGACCATCTTCATCCTACGCCTCCCACGGATTGATAAACCTTAGGTCATTCACTTGAGGGAAATTTGTTATTGTCTTACAAACCTCTGCACTTAGAGGCCTAACAACGTCTACAAGAAGAAAGTTGCGTAGTAGACATCAAAAGTTAATCTATTTTAAGATTCATGGAATTGTGCGTTGTAAAGCACAAAGTAAAAACAAATAATGGAAAATCATGTAGAAAAACATTTGGGCAATTATGATATGGAAGATTCTATAAAAAAGAAGAAGTGTTTATGTTTTGAGGTTTGTGCATTATGCTTAAGTTCAACCATGGAGTCTTCTAGATTCTACATGTGGTCAAATCTGGTGGAATGTAGACGATATCCAACGGCCAGTAGTGCTTGAATTTGCCATCTCTGCACCATCGGGTTGGCTTCATCCAACGAACATCTTACAAAGTTAAAGTTATTCGCACACTATATAAAAAAATAATATAATATATAGGGGTATAGATATAGATATGTGATGCGAAAGCCACCCATCATCTCCAATTAGAATAGTGTGTCCATGCACGGATGTAATGGGTTTCAAACATCATGATATCTTATTCAAACATTTGAATTCAACTTTACATTGATTATGACCTCACCTAGTCTTTTACACCCACACATTCGTCTTCTCTTTATAATTGTACCACTAACTTTCTATCGTGCATGCATGCACACACACTACCACTCGACATTATCCATCGCACACATGCAATCTTTTTCTTAAGGTCGGTCTCCCATGCATGCACACACACACACACCTCCCCCTCTTCATCATATCGGACATTCTTTATCTCTCACGTGCATGCGCAACAATCGATGTTCCTCTATGTGTGTGTATATAGCTAGGTCTTCCCCAGTTTTCCACACAAACCGAACAATATATATATCTAGTGAGGCCTCACCCTCTTTCCCACGTACACATCGATCAATATATACCTATCTATATAGGATTACATAGCTAATACACCCACATTAATTATATGTCCAACGTCCCCCTCTCATCATCCATGCCTTCCGCTTCATCTCTCACACACGCGCATAGTGGCGAAGACAGGGGGCAGCAAGGGCCGTGCCCCCCCTAACACCACTATATATTGAGGCTAATATGAATATGATCAGTAGATCAATTGCTGGTAAAATGGTTTAAGTTGATGAATTGGCCCTCCTCGTAAAGGATTAGCAATGCTTGGCCCCCTAGCTCATTTATTTTTCATGGCTCCGTCACTACGCGCAAGAACGCACGTTCTCGCCCCGTCTCTTTAAATATTGATCTCGCACTTGTGCACTCCTTCATAGTCTCCCTCCACTTGGCGCCTCACACCATCTTGTAGCGCCCCCACCGGATTTTCCACATGTACAATCTAACAGACTCCATGGTTGAACTTATGCATAATGCACAAACCTCAAAACACAAGTGCTTCTCCTTTGTTCTAGAATCTTCCATATCATAACTGACCAAACTTTTTTTTCTAGTTGAATTGCCATTATTTGTTTTCACTTTATGCTTTACAACGCTCAGTTCCATGAATCATAAAATAGATTAAGGGATTCTTTGATTCAAAGGATTCTCAAAGGAATTTTGGAGGATTCTAATCCTTAGAAATTTTTCCTATCTTGGTTGTTTGATTCGTATCATTGTAAACCATAGGAATTTTTCCAGAGGATTCATTTGCACTAGATTTCATAGGAAACTTTCCATCCACTCAAACCTCTTTGAAAGAATCCTACGTTTTTTGCTATGCACAATCAAACGCTCATACAGTCGTGTAGGATTCAAGACGACATTCCACTCTAATCCCATGTTTTTCCTATTCCCGTGTTTTGGAAATCCTACGAATCAAAGAGGCCCTAAATTTTTTATAAAAACTAATTGATTTTGAATGAGATGAACTATAAGAATTAAATGAATGTCTAAATCATGCATATATGACTCAAAGCTTACATGCTATAGTGTGGTACTATTCATAATTTGGTTGCCAAATCTGATGCGTGCAATACACGTGTACCTTACTAGTACTTCCAGTATGCGCAAAACATGTAAATTAGAATTCCAATGGCATGCTACACAGTGTATGTCTTTCAGTTCATGAAGCCACGTGGCACATGTGGAGGCGTTGTCGCGACATCCTTGTGTGGATTGATCACAATGATGTGCTGCTGGTTCCAGAAGGATGTACTCATCCTCTCTCAGGCACACTGGCAGTACATGCACGAAGCGAAGATGTGCACGCATGCACATGCGGGTAGATGGTGGGACGCATTTTCGTACAAAGATCCACCCCATGTGATAATTTGACGCGTGTAAAGTCCTTCACTTCATTGATGGTCAATTAATACAGCGCATGCAAATTGATTGGACATGAGGGAGGAAGTAGTTTAGAAAGACATTACGACTCCACTGTGTGCATGCGAGTAGTTAAATCATGGGTTGCTACTTCCATTGGTCTCCTTCGTATTTTGTGCCAATTTTTGACCATATTTTTAAGTACTCCCTCCTTCCATCTATATAGGGCCTAATGTGTTTTCCAAGACCACCAATGACTATCGATAAGATTAATAGTACATGTGACGTATAATGTGAAAATTATATCATTGGAAGCTCCTTTCACATACGAATTTGACGGTATGTTTTGTGTAACTTGCATGTCATATATTATTGCTCTAACATGGTCAAAGTTAGCCTCGAAAAATGCGTTAGGCCTTATATAGATGGAAGGAGGGAGTAACATAATATTTGTGCATGTCATAAAAAGTGGCACAAAAAAGGGGCCAATAAACCAAGATGCAAGCTTCATGATCAATTTTTGCCAGGGCTACTGTTGGTGGCCTTTGTATTTAAGTATGGACGAAGTGGAGTAGTACTATCTTTATCTTAGCCTTGTAGGGATCTCCCAGCGCCTAGGCTCACCTCCCCGCCTCGCCCACCAGATCCCGCCATGGACGATTCCGCCATGGATGATTCCGTCATGGATAATCCCTTAGATCCCAGGATCTCGCGGGCTGCCCTCTCGCTGCGGCTTGCAGCACTGCCGCCTTTGAGCAAAACCCACATGTGTTTTAGAGGGGATCCATTGCTTCGCGGTGGCGCCGAAGGACATGCCAGGGCTGCGTTTCAGGTGGTGGGCAGCAAGGGAAAATCGGATCGAGGAAGCGTCACATTGATTGGAGAGAAGTTCGAAGGAGTTGCGCCTGGTGCAACACAAGGCGGAGGCGCAAGTCAATCTTAGGGGAGAGATGCCGAGGGATGTCAGCATCTGGCAGTGTCGTGTTGATTTCGAGCTAGGGCTAATGGTAGAGATCATATTCACGGAGTCAACTCTGGAGGAAAGAACGCGCATGCCTACGGAATGGCATGAGCAGCTGGTTCAACCGTTCAAATGGGCAGTAGGAGAAGCCAAATCGCAGGACCAGCTGCGACGGCGCCGCTGGGCATGCATCGTAGGCGAGGTGAGCTGACCTCGTTCCCCACCGGCGATGTACTGACCTACTCGGTTGCTGCTGCAGTGAACTTGCAGTGCCATGGCGGTTTGCAACCGTGAGAATCACTCCATCTATATGTATTGTATTCTTGTGAAAATACTTGGTCATTTGAAAGAAGATGGTAATTGATTTATCACTAGTTTTTGGATGCTTGGTCATGACAATCACCCGAAGCCGAAATCAGAAGTCTCCATCGCGTAATACTTACAGTCGGTCACACCAATAGACGGTTGGTCATACCCGCGACACGCATCGGCTTGTTTGACATGTACGACCAGTTACATCATTGACTTGTGCGACCGTATTTGAGCAGTAGTACTTGAAATTTGTGTTCCAGGAAACTCATCGGGAGCCGTTTCGGGCCTCGAAACCCAAACCATCAATTAATCTTTAGCTTGTTCTAACCTTCCAAAGTGTATAGTATAATTAAAGTGCAAGCCTGCTCACACCTAGTAGTACATATCAAACCTGAACGTGTTCCCACTATGATGGTTTTAGTACTAGTGCTAGTACTAGGTTATAAAAGGGGAATTAGTACCTAGCCGAAAATCACTCTACCTCTTCATCCTCATAAGTCTTTCTTGTTCGTTTGTCCTTGCCATGGCCGGTGTGCAGAGCTCTAGGTCGATAACTACTCGTAACAATTGAGCAGCAACCAAGGCCGCAGAAAAAAAGAGAGGGCTCGCCACCTGGCAAAGACAGGCGAGGGCTCCTAGGAGCGCCCTAGCCGCGGAGGAGAACATGCCAAGCTGGTGGCGCTAGATTCATTATCCCTGGATGACATGCCCGACCAGGTCAATAAGCAGGAGGAATTCATCGACGGCTTGGTGGAGCTGCTGAAGGAGAGCCTCGACAACATGCCCGCTGAGCTCAATGAGCAGGGGGAGTTGACCGCCGGCTTGGTGATGCTACTGAAGAAGAGCATTGCGTCGGATAAGAAGGCGATTGGGGAAATCCTGCAACTTCAGGAGGACAAGGCGAAGCTCTACCACGAGCTCGACCTGGTGAAGGAGGAGAACACCGGCTGGAAGAAGCTGCATGAGAAGAGTAGTTCCGTGATGAAGATGCTGTAGGCGCTCGTCATGGAACAGAAGGAGGAGTTGGCGAAGCTCCGCGTCAAGCACCCGGCTGCTGTCAAGGTACGTAATGCGACCATGGAACAGATGATGAAGGCTCACATCAAGAAATCCTGCGTCATGGACAGAATGAATAAGATGGCGGAGGAGACGCGCAAGGAGATGGAGGTCGTGGATGCAATGAAGAAGCAGTTATGACTCCGCAGCCAGCAACCCTTCTTGTAGTAGAGAGCAGCGCCCAGACTTGTGTGTGTGCGTCTTCCATCTTTTTTGGGGGTGATAATTTCCTTCTTCTTTTACTCCTGTGTTTCTTCTTTTGCTTCGGGTGTTTCGCCGCACGTGTCACGCTCTCTGCGAGGCATGAATAGAACAATGTTAATGATGAGTGGTGCCGTGGGATCGATGACTAGCAAATTAGATCATTTTTATCGCCATATGGCACTGGGCTGTCTTGTTTCGTGCTCCTCCGTCGTACTAGTACTCCATTGGAAAACTTGAGTATACCGCACGGTTCTTTGCTCCTCCTCAGGTCATCAGCAACATTTATATGAGTAGTCAAATCACAAGGCCCCGCCTTCCAGCAGTAATGAGCCGTCAAATCACTAAGGCCCTCACCTCTCGTGAAACCGACCAAGCGAGACTGTTGTCGGTGTCAAAACCGGCGGATCACGGGTAGGGGGTCCCAAACTATGTGTCTAAGGCTAACGGTAAAAGGAGGCGGAGGACACAATGTTTACCCAGGTTTAGGCCCTCTCGATGGAGGTAATACCCTACTTCCTTCTTCATTTATCTTGATGATATGAGTATTGAAGGAAATATGCCCTAGAGGAAATAATATAGTTATTATTTATTTCCTTATATCATGATAAATGTTTATTATTCATGCTAGAATTGTATTAACCGAAAACATAATACATGTGTGAATACATAGACAAACAGAGTGTCACTAGTATGCCTCTACTTGACTAGCTTGTTAATCAAAGATGGTTATGTTTCCTAACCATAGACATGAGTTGTCATTTGATTAATGGGATCACATCATTAAGAGAATGATGTGATTGACTTGACCCATTCCGTTAGCATAGCATTCGATCGTTTAGTATATTGCTATTGCTTTCTTCATGACCTATACATGTTCCTATGATCATGAGATTATGCAACTCCCATTTACCGGAGGAACACTATGTGTGCTACCAAAAGTCACAACGTAACTGGGTGATTATAAAGGTGCTCTACAGGTGTCTCCAAAGGTACTTGTTGGGTTGGCGTATTTCGAGATTAGGATTTGTCACTCCGATTGTCGGAGAGGTATCTCTGGTCCCTCACGATAATGCACATCACTTAAGCCTTGCAAGCATTGTAACTAATGAGTTAGTTGCGAGATGATGTATTACGGAACGAGTAAAGAGACTTGCCAGTAACGAGATTGAACTAGGTATTGAGATACCGACGATCGAATCTCGGGCAAGTAACATATCGATGACAAAGGGAAGAACGTATGTTGTTATGCGGTTTGACCGATAAAGATCTTCGTAGAATATGTGGGAGCCAATATGAGCATCCAGGTTCCGCTATTGGTTATTGACCGGAAACGTGTTTCAGTCATGTCTACATTATTCTCGAACCCGTAGGGTCCGCACGCTTAAGGTTTTGATGACAGTTATATTATGAGTTTATGAGTTTTGATGTACCGAAGGAGTTCGGAGTCCCGGATGAGATCGGGGACATGACGAGGAGTCTCTAAATGGTCGAGACGTAAAGATCGATATATTGGACAACTATATGTAGAGTCCGGAAAGGTTCCGAGTGATTCGGGTATTTTTCGAAGTACCGGAGAGTTACGGGAATTCGCTGGGGAGTATATGGGCCTTATTGGGCCATACGGGAATAAAGGAGAGAGGCCAAAAGGAAGGAGGCCTGTGCCCCCCTCTGGTCCGAATTGGACAAGGAGCGCAGCCCCATTTTCCTTCTTCCTCTTCCCATCTTTCCCCTTCTCCTACTCCAACAAGGAAGGAGGGAGTCCTACTCCCGGTGGGAGTAGGACTCCCCTTGGCGCGCCCCCTCCTAGGCCGGCCGCCCCTTCCCCTTGCTCCTTTATATACGGGGGCAGGGGGCACCTCTAGGCACAACAACAATTGATCCTTTGGATCTCTTAGCCGTGTGCGGTGCCCCCCTCCACGATAATCCACCTCGATAATATCGTAGCGGTGCTTAGGCGAAGCCTTGCATCGGTAGAACATCAAGATCGTCACCACGCCGTTGTGCTGACGGAACTCTCCCTCGACACTCGGCTGGATTGGAGTTCGAGGGACGTCATCGAGCTGAACGTGTGCTAGAACTCGGAGGTGCCGTAGTTTCGGTGCTTGATCGGTCGGGCCGTGAAGACATACGACTACATCAACCGTGTTGCTTTAACGCTTCCGCTTTCGGTCTACGAGGGTACGTGGACAACACTCTCCCCTCTCATTGCTATGCATCACCATGATCTTGCGTGTGCGTAGGATTTTTTTTTGAAATTACTACGTTCCCCAACAATGGCATCCGAGCCAGGTTTTATGCGTAGATGTTATATGCACGAGTAGAACACAAGTGAGTTGTGGACGATACAAGTCATACTGCTTATCAGCATGTCATATTTGGTTCAGTGGTATTGTTGGATGAACCGGCCCGGACTGACATTACGCGTACGCTTACGCGAGACTGGTTTTACCGCCGTGCTTTGCACACAGGTGACTAGCGGGTGTCTGTTTCTCCAACTTTAGTTGAACCAAGTGTGGATACGCCCGGTCCTTGCGAAGGTTAAAACATCACTAACTTGACGAACTATCGTTGTGGTTTTGATGCGTAGGTAAGAACGGTTCTTGCTCAGCCCGTAGCAGCCACGTAAAACTTGCAACAACAAAGTAGAGGACGTCTAACTTGTTTTTGCAGAGCATGTTGTGATGTGATATGGTCAAGACCTGATGCTATATTTTATTGTATGATATGATCATGTTTTGTAACCAAAGTTATCGGCAACTGGCAGGAGCCATATGGTTGTCGCTTTATTGTATGAAATGCAAACGCCCTGTAATTGCTTTACTTTATCACTAAGCGGTAGCGATAGTCGTAGAAGCAATAGATGGCGTAATGACAACGATGCTACGATGGGGATCAAGGTGTCGCGCCGGTGACGATGGTGATCACGACGGTGCTTCGGAGATGGAGATCACAAGCACAAGATGATGATGGCCATATCATATCACTTATATTGATTGCATGTGATGTTTATCTTTTATGCATCTTATCTTGCTTTGATTGACGGTAGCATTTTAAGATGATCTCTCACTAAATTATCAAGAAGTGTTCTCCCTAAGTATGCACCGTTGCGAAAGTTTTTCGTGATGAGACACCACGTGATGATCGGGTGTGATAGGCTCTATGTTCAAATACAACGGGTGCAAAACTACTGAGACCGAAACTTGACGAGCCTAGCATATACAGATATGGCCTTGGAACACTGAGACCGAAAGGTCGAGCGTGAATCATATAGTAGATATGATCAACATAGTGATGTTCACCATTGAAAACTACTCCATCTCACGTGATGATCGGACATGGTTTAGTTGATTTGGATCACGTGGTCACTTAGATGACTAGAGAGATGTCTGTCTAAGTGGGAGTTCTTAAGTAATATGATTAATTGAACTTAAATTTATCATGAACTTAGTCCTGGTAGTATTTTGCAAATTATGTTGTAGATCAATAGCTTGCGTTATTGCTTTCATATGTTTATTTTGATATGTTCCTAGAGAAAATTGTGTTGAAAGATGTTAGTAGCAATGATGCGGATTGGATCCGTGATCTGAGGTTTATCCTCATTGCTGCATAGAAGAATTATGTCCTTAATGCACCGCTAAGTGACAGACCTATTGCAGGAGCAGATGCAGACGTTATGAACGTTTGGCTAGCTCAATATGATGACTACTTGATAGTTTAGTGCACCATGCTTAACGGCTTAGAATCAGGACTTCAAAGACGTTTTGAACGTCATGGACCATATGAGATGTTCCAGGAGTTGAAGTTAATATTTCAAGCAAATACCCGAGTTGAGAGATATGAAGTCTCCAACAAGTTCTATGGCTAAAAGATGGAGGAGAATTGCTCAACTAGTGAGCAAGTACTTAGATTGTCTGAGTACTACAATTGCTTGAATCAAGTGGGAGTTAATCTTCCAGATAAGATAGTGATTGGCAGAGTTCTCTAGTCACCATCACCAAATTACTGAAACTTTGTGATGAACTATAGTATGCAAGGGATGACGAAAATGATTCCCGAGCTCTTTGTGATGTTGAAATCGACGAAGGTAGAAATCAAGAAAGAGCATCAAGTGTTGATGGTTGACAAGATCACTAGTTTCAAGAAAAGGGCAAAGGGAAAGAAAGGGGAACTTCAAGTAGAATGACAAGCAAGTTGTCACTCCCACGAACAAGCCCAAAGCTGAACCAAAGCCTGAAACTGAGTGCTTACACTGCAAAGGAAATGGTCACTGGAAACGGAAATACCCTGAATATTTGGTGGATGGGAAGGATGGCAGAGTAAACAAGGGTATATTTGATATACAGGTTATTGATGTGTACCTTACTAGTATTTATAGTAGCCCTTGAGTATTTGATACTTCTTCGGTTGCTAAAAATTAGTGGCTCGAAACAGGAGTTACAGAATAAAAAGAGACTAGTTGAGGGTGAAGTGACGATGTGTATTGGAAGTGGTTCCAAGATTGATATGATCATCATCGCACACTCCCTATACTTTTCGGATTAGTGTTAAACCTAAATAAATGTTATTTGGCGTTTGCGTTGAACATGAATATGATTTGATCATGTTTATTGCGATACAGTTATTCATTTAAAGTCAAAGAATAATTGTTGTTCTGTTTACATGAATAAAACCTTCGATGGTTATACACTCAATGAAAATAGTTTGTTGGATCTCGATCGTAGTGATACACATATTCATAATATTGATGCCAAAGGATGCAAAGTTAATAATGATAGTGCAACTTATTTGTGGCACTGCCGTTTGGCTCATATCGGTGTAAAGCACATGAAGAAACTCCATAAAGATGGATTTTCGAATCACTTGGTTATGAATCATTTGATGCTTGCGAACCGTGCCTTTTGGGCAAGATGACTAAAACTCCGTTCTCCAGAACAATGGAATGAGCTACTGACTTATTGGAAATAATACATACCGATGTATGCGATCCAATGAGTATTGATGCTCGTGGCGGGTATCGTTATTTTCCGACCTTCACAAGATGAATTGAGCAGATATGAGTATATCTACTTAATGAAGCACAAGTCTGAAACATTTGAAAAGTTCAAAGAATTTCAGAGTGAAGTGGAAAATCATCGTAACAAGAAAATAAAGTTTCTGCAATTTGATCGCGGAGACAAATATTTGAGTTACAAGTTTGGTCTTCAATTAAAACAATGTGGAATAGTTTCACAAACTCATGCCACCTGGAACACCACAGCTTAATGGTGTGTCCGAACGTCATAACAGTACTTTATTGGATATAGTGCAACCTATGATGTCTCTTACCGATTTACCACTATCATTTTGGGGTTATGCATTAGAGTCAGCTGCATTCACTTTAAATAGGGCACCATCAAAATCCGTTGAGATGATGCCTTATGAACTGTGGTTTGGCAAGAAACCAAAGTTTTCGTTTCTTAAAGTTTGGGGATGCGATGCTTATGTGAAAAAATTTCAACCTGATAAGCTCAAACCCAAATCGGAGAAGTGCGTCTTCATAGAATACCCAAAGGTAAGTATTGGGTACACCTTCTATCACATATCCTAAGGCAAGTTATTCGTTGCTAAGATGGATCCTTTCTAGAGAAGAAGTTTATCTCGAAAGAAGTGAGTGGGAGGAAAGTAGAACTTGATGAGGTAATTGTATCTTCTCCCTTATTGGAAAGTAGTTCATCACAGAAATCAGTTCTAGTGATTCCTACACCAATTAGTGAGGAAGTTAATGATGATGATCATGAAACTTCAGATCAAGTTGCTACCAAACCTCTTTGGTCTTCCAAAGTAAGATCTGCACCAGAGTGGTACGGTAATCATATTCTGGAAGTCATGTTACTAAAACATGATGAACCTACAAACTATGAGGAAGCGATGATGAGCCCAGATTCCGCGAAATGGCTTGAGGCCATAAAATCTGAGATATGATCCATGTAAGAGAACAAAGTGTGGACTTTGGTGGACTTGCCTGATGATCGGCAATCCATAGAAAATAAATGGATCTTCAAGAGGAAGATGGACGTTCATAGTAGTGTTACTATCTACAAAGCTCGAATTGTCGGAAAAGGTTTTTGACAAGTTCAAGGTGTTGAATACAATGAGATTTTCTCACTCGTATCGATGCTTAAAAGTCTGTCCGAATCATGTTAGCAAATTGCCGTATTTTATAAAATCTGGTAAATGGATAAATAAAATTGCATTCCTTAATGGATTTATTAAAGAAGAGTTATATATGATACAACCATAAGGTTTTGTCAATCCTAAAGGTGCTAACAAAATATGCAAGCTCCAGTGATCCATCTATGGACTGGTGCAAGCATCTCGGAGTTGGAATATACGCTTTGATAAGTTGATCAAAGCATATAGTTTTAATACAGACTTGCGGTGAAGCCTGTATTTACAAGAAAGTGAGTGGGAGCACTACAACATTTCTGATAAGTATATGTGAATGACATATTTTTGATCGGAAATAATGTAGAATTATTCTGCAAAGCATAGAGGAGTGTTTGAAAGGAGTTTTTCAAAGAAAGACCTCAGTGAAGCTGCTTACATATTGAGCATCAAGATCTATAGAGATAGATCAAGACGCCTGATAAGTTTTTCAATGAATACACACCTTGACAAGATTTCAAAGAAAGAGTTCTTGCCTGTGTTACAAGGTGTGAAATTGAGTAAGACTCAAAAGCCCGACCACGGCAGAAGATAGAAAGAGAATGAAAGTCATTCCCTATGCCTCAGCCATAGGTTCTATAAAGTATGCCATGTTGTGTACCAAATCTGTTGCATACCCTACCACTAAGTATTGGCAAGGGAGTGCAATAGTGATCTAGGAGTAGATCAATGGACAACTATCAAGAATATCCTTAGTAAGGACTAAGGAGATGTTTCTCGATTATGGAGGTGATAAAAGAGTTCGTCGTAAAGAGTTACAACGATGCAAGCTTTTACACCGATCCAGATGACTCTAAGTCTCAATCTGGATACTCCCTCCGTAAACTAATATAAGAGCGTTTAGATCACTATTTTAGTGATCTAAACACTCTTATATTAGTTTAAAGAGGGAGTACATATTAAAGGTGGGAGCAATTAGCTAGAGTAGCTCCGTGCAGAGCATTGTAGACATAGAATATTTGCAAAATACATACGGCTCTAAATGTGACAGACCCGTTGACTAAACTTCTCTCACGAGCAAAAACATGATCATACCTTAGTACTCTTTGGGTGTTAATCACATAGCGATGTGAACTAGATTATTGACTCTAGTAAACCCTTTGGGTGTTGATCACATGACGATGTGAACTATGGGTGTTAATCACATGCAGATGTGAATATTAGTGTTATCACATGGTGATGTGAACTAGATTATTGACTCTAGTGCAAGTGGGAGACTGAAATAAATATGCCCTCGAGGCAATAATAAAGTTATTATTTATTTCCTTATATCATGATAAATGTTTATTATTCATGCTAGAATTGTATTAACCGGAAACATAATACATGTGTGAATACATAGACAAACAGAGTGTCACTAGTATGCCTCTACTTGACTAGCTCGTTAATCGAAGATGGTTATGTTTCCTAACCATAGACATGAGTTGTCATTTGATTAACGGGATCACATCATTAGGAGAATGATGTGATTGACTTGACCCATTCTGTTAGCATAGCATTCGATCGTTTAGTATATTTCTATTGCTTTCTTCATGACCTATACATGTTCCTATGATCATGAGATTATGCAACTCCCATTTACCGGAGGAACACTATGTGTGCTACCAAAAGTCACAACGTAACTGGGTGATTATAAAGGTGCTCTACAGGTGTCTCCAAAGGTACTTGTTGGGTTGGCGTATTTCGAGATTAGGATTTGTCACTCCGATTGTTGGAGAGGTATCTCTGGGCCCTCTAGGTAATGCACATCACTTAAGCCTTGCAAGCGTTGTAACTAATGAGTTAGTTGCGAGATGATGTATTACGGAACGAGTAAAGAGACTTGCCAGTAATGAGATTGAACTAGGTATTGAGATACCGACGATCGAATCTCGGGCAAGTAACATACCGATGACAAAGGGAACAACGTATGTTGTTATGCGGTTTGACTGATAAAGATCTTCGTAGAATATGTGGGAGCCAATATGAGCATCCAGGTTCCGCTATTGGTTATTGACCGGAAACGTGTTTCGGTCATGTCTACATTGTTCTCGAACCCGTAGGGTCCGCACGCTTAAGGTTTCGATGACAGTTATATTACGAGTTTATGAGTTTTGATGTACCGAAGGAGTTCGGAGTCCCGGATGAGATCGGGGACATGACGAGGAGTCTCGAAATGGTCGAGATGTAAAGATCGATATATTGGACGACTATATTCGGAGTTCGGAAAGGTTCCGAGTGATTCGAGAGTTACGGGAATTCGCCGGGGAGTATATGGGCCTTATTGGGCCATACGGGAATAGAGGAGAGAGGCCAAAAGGAAGGAGGCCTGCGCCCCCCCTCTGGTCCGAATTGGACAAGGGGCGCAGCCCCCTTTTCCTTCTTCTTCTCCCCCTCTTTCCCCTTCTCCTACTCCAACAAGGAAGGAGGGAGTCCTACTCCCGGTGGGAGTAGGACTCCCCTTGGCGCGCCCCCTCCTAGGCTGGCCGCCCCCTCCCCCTTGCTCCTTTATATACGGGGGCAGGGGGCACCTCTAGGCACAACAACAATTGATCCTTTGGATCTCTTAGCCGTGTGCGGTGTCCCCCTCCACGATAATCCACCTCGATAATATCGTAGCGGTGCTTAGGCGAAGCCCTGCATTGGTAGAACATCAAGATCGTCACCACGCCGTCGTGCTGACGAAACTCTCCCTTGACACTCGGCTGGATCGGAGTTCGAGGGACGTCATCGAGCTGTACGTGTGCTAGAACTCGGAGGTGCCGTAGTTTCGGTGCTTGATCGGTCGGGCCGTGAAGACGTACGACTACATCAACCGCGTTGCTCTAACGCTTCCGCTTTTGGTCTAAGAGGGTACGTGGACAACACTCTCCCCTCTTGTTGCTATGCATCACCATGATCTTGCGTGTGCGTAGGATTTTTTTTTGAAATTACTACGTTCCCCAACAAGGATTACAAGAGTTGATCTACCACGAGATCGTAGAGGCTAAACCCTAGAAGCTAGCCTATGGTTATGACCGATGTCCTACGGACTAAACCCTCCGGTTTATATAGACACCGTAGGGGGCTAGGGTTACACAGAGTCGGTTACAGAGAAAGGAATCTTCACATCCTAACCGCCAAGCTTGCCTTCCACGCAAAGGAGAGTCCCATCCGGACACGGGATGTAGTCTTCTATCTTGTATCTTCATAGTCCAATAGTCCGGCATACGCATATAGTCCGGCTGTCCGAGGATCCCTTAATCCAGGACTCCCTCAGTAGCCCCTGAACCAGGCTTCAATGGCGATGAGTCTGGTGCACAGATTGTCTTCGGCATTGAAAGGCGGGTTCCTTCTCCGATTACTCCAAAGTAGATCTTGAACATAAGAATCGTGTCCGGCTCTGCAAAACAAATTCCACATACCACGGTAGAGAGTATAATATCCCACGAGTCCAATCTGCTGACAACTCATAGCATGACATCGCGCCATGGCCCGGTCTTTATTCGAACCGTTTTTATCATGCCCCTCGTATTTCGAGGCGCGGTTTCATTGGCATGTCTTGTCCAAGAAGAGATCGTGTCCCCTTATCATGGGATTCTCATTAATGCGGGCATGGGTAACCTAACTGTGCCATCAGCATGGCGCTTGGGAAATAAGCGAGTTTCAGGGCGAGCGGGGAGGCACATGATTTCTACTGCCTTTATAAAGGGATAAGGATTCCCCTCTTTCACCCACACCCTCTCCTTCCTCTACTCATTCATTCTCGAACTCCAGCGCCCAAGCACCCATCTCTTCCGCCCAAAAAGCACTCCAATCATGTTCGGATCTGGAATTGGAGGCAAGTGGATGGCCTCCTCCGTCAAGGAGGACATCAAGAAGCTCCGGGAGGCCGGGTACTTGTCCAAAGACATCGCTCGTCGGCTTCCGGCCAAGGGGCAGATCATCCCCACCCCGGAGCCCCAAGAAAGGGTGGTGTTTCTTTCCCACTTCGTCCGCGGGCTAGGATTCCCCCTCCACCCGTTCGTCCGTGGACTGATGTTCTACTACGGGCTGGACTTCCATGACTTGGCCCCCAACTCCATCCTCAACATCTCAGCATTCATTGTCGTGTGTGAGGCTTTCCTCCGCATCCCACCTCAGTTCGGCCTATGGCTGGAGACCTTCAATGTGAAGCCAAAGGTGGTGAGCCGCCAACAAGCGGAGTGTAGAGGCGCCATGGTGGAAAAAATGCCCAATGTCACTTGACTCGAAGGCTGCTTTGTGGAAACTGTAAAGGGATGGCAATCGGGGTGGTTCTACATCACCGAGCCGTGCGGTACCAGCTGTGCGGCGACCCCCTAATTTCGATCCGGAGTCCCCATGCGGCTCACCTCCTGGCAAGAGAAGGGTTTAGCCTGGGGCTCGGTGGAACAAGTGACTGGGCTCCACACATGTGTCCAGAACATGATTGACAAGAAAATCAAGCTTGTCAACATGGTCCAGGTCATGCTCTTCCGCCGGATTCTTCCATGCCAGAGCCGGACTTGTAATTTGTGGGAGTTCGACCCGGCTAAGCACCAGACGCTGCTGGAGCTCTTTGATACGACACATGAAGACATCTGGAAGGTGCTTTTTAAGGCCGGCGAGGTACCACCGCCCATGTCCGGAGATCGCAGGCTTAGCGCAAAATGCTGGGCTAATCCGGTAAGGTCTTTTATGTTTGCAAGGTATATCTTTTGCTGGCATATCTGCGGGAGGAACCTAAGCCTCCATGCCGATCTTTCAGGCCTGGGTAACAATAGCGGAGCAGATCGAATGTTCGACTCCGCTGCCCGAAGATCCAGAAACGCCTCTTCTGACGAAGATGTTGTTTTTGGCGCCTTATGAGGTGTCGGAGAAGAAAACCAAGAAGGCGGTCAAGGGGACTAGAGGTGGTCTCCGACGAAAGGGTGTTTCGGACGTGACGTCTGAAGACACTGAGACCCACTCCTCCGCCGAAGACGACAGGGAGGAGGAGGAGAACCGTCCCCTCCCCCCACTGGGGGAAAAAGAAGAGGAAGGCCTGCACACATGGGGAGGCCGAGGTGCCCAAGAAGGGAAAAATCTCCCTTCCAGACTACTCTGCCGCAACCACCAATAGTAGCGAGGAGTGGGGGCCCAGGGTCAAGCCCCTGGCCAAATCATAAGCATCTGGACACGATAATATTTCCGGTTTTTTCACTTTATCATTTTTAATGTGTTAGACCATGCATCTGTAGTCCGGCCCAATACAACATCGAGCTATCCTCCTCTTTGAAGGGGTCGTTGGATCTGTCGGTGATGAACAACGGGTCCCTTCCAACGGCCACCTCCCATAAGGCCGCGGACAACACCGAGGTGTTGTCTCGAAGGATACTGGGCCAAGGGGAGGCCGTTCCGGTGATGCCGGAGGAAAAAAGCCTGGCTGCCGAGCACATGGGGGGAAAGACCCCTACAGACCCTGACGACAGCGGCCACATCCAGTTCGGCCCTCAGCTGGATACAGCTTCGGAGACCCAAGTGGCTCCGGATTCGGGCAAGCAGCCTCTCCTGAATGAGGGAGGCAAGCCACCTCCACCGGTGACCTCTGTCCATCCAGAGAAACCAGATAGATTGCTGGAAGCGCTACAAGGCGCTTCCATTATGGAAGAACACCGTACACTTATGACTACGGTGACTGAGAAAGTGCAATCCGCCAAAAACGGACTGACCGAAACCTGCATTAGCCTTCTAACAGGCTTTAAGGTAAGTAATATAGTTGTAAAAGAATATCACCTTGTAGACAGTAGCCCCTGATGCTCTGTTTGGTGTTCAGAAAGAAAAAACAAACAGAGGATCAAAATAATTGTCGCAGGAGTCTAACATAACATGTCTATGTGAATAAGCAAGCGTCGCTGCTAGCCGCTGCCGCTCATACTATGGAGGTCTCCGGCTTGACACGGAATCTAGATCGGGCCGAGGAAGAACTCGGCCTCATGAAGAAGCAACTGGAGGACAGCCAAGGTATGCACTAACCGGTGCTTTATATTTAGGAAGGATGAAAAGTTCATACTGACTGAAGTGTCATGAACTTTATTAGGGGCCGCGACCGAAGTAGCGGCCCTCAAGAAGGCTTTGGTCGAGGCCGAGGACAAAGTGGCTAAGGAACGCGCCTCACGCGAGAAGCAGGAGGCCCTGGTCAGCGAGGTCCAGCAAGAGCTCCAGGACACCGTCAAAAAGTACAAGTCCTTGGAGCGTAATTCGAAGATTCAAGAGTCCAAACTTGCCAAGGCCCACCAGAGCACGCAAGATGCCCGAGCCGAAGCCCAGAGCGCCCTCGAGGAAATGCAGGCGGCCCATAAGATCATGGCGGGTAAGGCTTTTATTATGCAAAGCAAGTGTGTGAAGGAAGTGTTCCTTTTACTTACCCGAATTTGGAGTTTTCCAGGAGCGTTTGCGGATCTGCCGCGCAGCATATCAGATGTTGTAGAGTTCTTTCGAGCCAAAGAAGGGAGCTCTACGGAGAAGCTGTTCTGGTCTCAATACCTTGGATCAGAACATCCGGCGTCCCTTAGCGACCAGCTAAAGCAGTTGGTCGAGCTGCACAAGGCGGCCAAACTGGCCATGAAGGACCTAATAGTCCGGCTATGGCCTGCCGAACCCATTCCCAATAGCTACTTCGGACTCGTGAAGCAGCTGGTCAGTGCCTGCCCTCGGCTTGATGCCGTTAAGCGGTCGGCCTGCATTGAAGGTGTGCGGATGGCTTTCGCCCGCGCCAAGACCCACTGGGCGAAGATGGATGCCACAAAGTT
The DNA here is from genome assembly GCF_018294505.1 of Triticum aestivum. Classification (NCBI taxonomy): domain Eukaryota; kingdom Viridiplantae; phylum Streptophyta; class Magnoliopsida; order Poales; family Poaceae; genus Triticum; species Triticum aestivum. Next base: position 21,737,125 of record NC_057813.1, read on the forward strand.
GATGACCAAGGGTCCTCCCAAGGGCAAGGAGCATCGCAAGCCCGAGAAGTACTATGACAGTGTCATGGAGGGATCCCGCCTTGTGGGGAGCAATGTGCCAAGGATATCATTTTCCCATGAAAGCATTATTTGATCCTGTCCTATAATATGGAACAAGGTCTTTATGTAATATAATGCTTGTTATTTAAAAGTTTACCTCCTGTGTGTCCGTTTATTAAATCTGAGAGTTGGCCAGTTGTCGGCTTCTGCCCCCACATAGCTAGTACAGGGGTGTTTGGGATAAATCTAAACATTCGTTATCCAAATTTTTGGTCCTTTAAGGAGGTGTTTAGCGCAACGAACAAGGCAATCGGACTATACAGTTTTATCACCCTCACCTAGCCATAGGAGTTCTATAATTTTAAATTTTGGCGTAGCCCCTGGTATCCAGAAGGCCGAAGTTGGGGCGCTATACACGCCTAATCAGACAAAAACCGATTCCTCACATAAAGTGGAAAAAATCTCTAGCGATTTGAAGACCTCTCGAATAGCTGACAAGCTCTCGCCGCATCATGACAATCAGTTTTCGGCTTTCTCTACTGAGGTGCTCGTCCGGAAGAACCGGGACATAATCGCAGTAGTTCTCCCTCTACTACCCTAGCCGATATAGCGTAACGTAAGGTAGTAAGCACAGGAGCCGGGCAACCCAACTATTGACCAAAGACATGATTCAGAGCCGATGCATATATTGCTATAAGTTTGGGGTGCCGAACTATACTGTAAAAGTGTTCGGACTTTCTTGCCATGTTATGGGGTACAATGAAGCCCCTGGAGAATTAAGGCATACCAGAATGTATGGGTGCAATTAAAAATAAATATACAAGGAAATTTTTTAAGTAATGAGCAGACGCTGCAGATTATTTTTCATTGTAAGTTGATTGATACTTCAAGGCGTATCTGTACAAAGTAGTGCAATAAGTAAATAAGGCTATTTAACATGCCATGACCAAGAGCAAGCTGTGTGCGGGTATTTAAAACAGGTATGCCGATCGTTAGCAAAGACCACATGGGTATTCCCTTGTACGTTCGAGCCCCTAGCTTTCTTGGTGTATTCGTCCCACGATGGGTCCGGTGATTAGGTTTATCAGAAAAAGACTTGAGAGGTGAAGAAACCTGAAAGAAAAAGAAAAGGTGAAGGTATACGGATCCAGGAGCGGTTGAGCCGCATTGTGGACCGAGGTCTAGTTGTGCCTCCATCCACGCCCATGGTATTTTGAGTGCGTAGTTGTGTAGGCGCGATGCGAATTTCACCGCTTTATTGGGGCTGGGACGAAGGACGAATTGCTAGCTGAGTTCTGGATGAGCTGGACGGTTCTGTTGCAGAGTAGCTTGGACTCGCTTGACAGTGTCCGGGGGCTTTATTGCCGAATTGAGGTTTTCCCTAAAAAGGCTATTCTGAACCTCTGCTGCAAGGGCCGCAGTGTGCTCCTCAGTATGGAGGGAACACTCCATATTTCCGTTGACTGTTATAATACCGCGAGGTCCGGGCATCTTGAGATTAAGGTAGGCATAGTGCAGCACTGCATTGAAATGAGCAAATGCGGTTCGTCCGAGCAGTGCGTGATAACCACTGCAGAAGGGGACGATATCGAAGAGTAATTCTTCGCTTTGGAAATTATCCGGGGATCCGAAGACCACTTCCAGTGTGATTGAGCCCGTATAGCAGGCCTCTACACCTGGTATGACACCTTTAATGGTGGTTTTTGTGGGCTTGATCCTTGAGGGATCAATACCCATTTTGTGCATTGTATCCTGATAGAGCAGGTCCAGGCTGCTACCACCGTCCATGAGGACGCGTGTGAGGTGGAATCCGTCAATGATAGGGTCTAGCACCAGTGCGGCTGAACCGCCATGACAGATACTAGTCGGGTGATCCCTTTAATCAAAAGTGATCAAACAGGAGGACCACAGGTTGTATTTTGGGGCAACTGGCTCCATCGCGTAGACGTCCCTTAGTGCGCGCTTCCGTTCCCTTTTGGGTATATGGGTAGCATATATCATAGTCATTGTTTTAACTTGGGGAGGAAACTTCTTCTGTCCCCCTGTGTTTGGTGGCCGGGGTTCCTCGTTGTCGTCACTTTGCGATCCCTTTTCCTTGTTTTCAACATTTAACTTGCCGGCTTGTTTGAAGACCCAACATTCTCTGTTGGTATGATTGGAAGATTTATCGGGGGTGCCGTGGATTTGACATTGATGATCGAGTATGCGGTCCAGACTGGACGGGCCCAGATTGTTTCTTTTAAATGGGGTTTTCCGCTGACCAGACTTGGAGCCACTAAATTCGGCATTGATGGCCGTGTCTTCGGTGTTATCGCCATTATTTTGATGCTTGTGTCTATTGCGTCGGGGCTTGCCGTTGCTATCTCTAGCTTCCAAGGTGCCAGGTTTACTTGCGGTGATGTTGCTACGAGCGAGCCAGCTATCCTCGCGTGCAAAAAAGTGAGTCATGAGCGTCGTAAGGTCTGCCATGGACTTCAGCTTCTCTTGGCCGAGGTGTCGGGCGAGCCACTCATCGCGGATGTTATGCTTAAAGGCCGCTAGGACTTCGGCATCCGGACAGTCGATGATTTGATTCTTTTTAGTTAAGAACCAAGTCCAGAATTTCCTGGCTGACTCTCCAAGCTGTTGGATTATATGACTTAAGTCATCGGCATCCGGAGGTCGAACATAAGTGCCCTGGAAGTTGTCAAGGAATGCATCTTCCAGGTTCTCCCAGCTGCCAATAGAGTTTTCGGGCAGACTGTTCAACCAGTGCCTAGCTGGTCCCTTGAGTTTTAGCAGGAGATACTTGATGGCATGGAGGTCATTGCCGCGTGCCATATGTATGTGGAGAAGGAAGTCCTCGATCCATACCGCGGGATCTGTTGTTCCATCATATGATTCAATGTTTACGGGTTTAAACCCTTCTAGGAATTCATGCTCCATTACTTCATCAGTGAAACAGAGTGGGTGTGCGGCACCTCTATGTTGGGCTATGTAGGGTCGTAGCTCGGATGGAGCCGGTCTGCGGTATTCGGCCCGGAGAGTTTTGTGCTTTTTATATCCGTCTTGGTGGCCGTCGTTGCACGTTGGGGCGCACCCCCGTGATCCGTAGATCGATCTGGTTCGTCCTGCTCTGTTTTCCAAATCGTATCACAGGTCATGTGTGTATCCCCGAGCTGTTGTGTTTCTATTTGTTCGGCGAGGCAGTGCCGGCTGGTGCTTGGGTTGAGTCGCTATTTTATCTCGGCCACGCGGTGGTTGGTCAGCCGCATTATGCGCTAGTAGTGCCAGCTCTGGCGCCTCGTCATCGAATTGAGGTAGCAATTTGTGCTTTCGGTAGTTTTTTGTTGGGCATTTGAGTCCGTATTCCTCGACTGCCAGGACCTCAGTCCATCTATCAGTGAGAAGATCTTGATCAGCTTGAAGCTGCTGCTGCCTCTTCTTCAGGCTCTTTGTCGTGGCTATAAGGCGGCGCTTAAAACGCTCCTGCTCAATGGGATCCTCAGGAACGATAAATTCTTCATCACCGAGGCTCACCTCGTCCTTGGAGAGGGGCATGTAATTGCTGTCCTCCGAGTCGTCGTTCACAGCCTGTTCATTGGGACTGGCTTGCTCGTCTTCCCGTTCAGCCTATTCGAAACTTGGCTTGGTGGGGTCTTCGTTGTCTTCCGCATCGTCCGAAGTGCTATTCTCTCTTGTGCCGGTATCGCTATTTTTACCATGGCGTGATTTAGAGTGGTGCCACTGACGTCGGCGCTTAGACTGCTTCTCAGGAAGTTTATCCTCAACTGGGTCTTTTATTTCATCGCCATTGTCTTCCTTGGGTGTATCGACCATGCATATATCGTATGAGGACATGGCTGTCCAGCGCCCTGTGGGCGGTGGTTCCTGTTCTTCTCCGGCATCGTCGTCCATACCGTCGATGTCTTTCAGAGTCGAAATCAAGCATGTCGGTCAAATCGTTGACAGTGGCTATCAAGTGGGTGGTGGGTGGGCAACGAAGTTCTTCGTCGTCTGCTTCCCATTCAAGCCGGACATAGTTCGGCCAAGAATCTCCTGACAAGGAGAGGGACTTTAATGAGTTTAACACATCGCCTAAGGGTGAGTGTTGGAAGATGTCCGCAGAGCTGAACTCTAAGATCGGCGCCCGGTCAGACTCGATGGGTGCGGATAGCCGTGGTTCAGAGCCTATGGCTAGAGACGAGTCCGAGGTTCCGATGACACAGGCCTCGTTGGAGGTCAGATCTGTGTTCGGCTCTAGCGCCGCTGAGTCCGCGGCTTCCGTGGCAAGGTTGAGCCTTCTGTCCTCGGATGGCGCACTCTGCTCTGGATCTAGGGCCAGTGCGATTACAGGCGCAATCTCCCACACACAGTCTGATGACATATTTAGGTCATGTTCATCGTGACGGCAGGGTGCGGCTGTCATGGGCTCGAATCCGTCGAAGATCAAGTCTCCGTGGATGTCGGCGGTGCAGTTTAAGCTTCCAAACCTGACCTGATGGCCAGGGGCGTACCTGTCGATCTGCTCCAGATGGCCAAGCGAGTTGGCCCGCAGTGCGAAGCCGCCAAATCTGAAGATCTGTCCGGGGAGAAAAACTTCACCCTGGACAGTGCTGTCGTGGATGATTGAAGGAGCCATCAAGCCTTATCATGACGACACATTGGAACTCTCAATGAAAGCACCAATGTCAGTGTAAAAACCGGTGGATCTCGGGCAGGGGGTCCCGAACTATGCATCTAAGGCTAATGGTAACAGGAGGCGGGGGACACAATGTTTACCCAGGTTTGGGCCCTCTTGATGGAGGTAATGTGGCGACCGAATTTCCGGGTAATAATTTCCAGAAAATTGTCCCTTGTGCTCATCAGCCCCAGGATTACTGTTAGCTGATGAGGCACCAACTTGATACAGAAATTCCAAGAAAAAATGCAAAATATGAAGTACAGGACCACTCTGGCCTGTGAGTACAACAATATGGTTTCTAGTGGTTGATGGCGGAAGCGGTTTGTGGATCATCATCGTCTATGGGACTCCATTTTCCACAGGTACAGCTGACCAGGTTAACTCCTATCTTCGCGAGGTTGCTATCACCATTTCTAAGCTCCGGGGCTGTCGTCACGGTCGCTCCTCTCCGCGCAAGAAATCTGGCCAAGACAATAGCCAGGGACAAGCCAGTGAGTACTTTGAATGTACTCGCAAACATTATGAACACGGGTATAATATAACAACGATGTTCTGAAATATTTTATGCTCATGACGTCAGTCACAAAAGATAATAAAAACTCTGATGCATGCAAGCAGGTTATTTTTGAATGTGCTATAACATATAAATAATAAAATGCACCGATCGGGTGTCTGAAGCGACGCCTCGAAAGGTTGGTAAACCAGAGAAATGCCTCAGTCGGGCGTCTGAGCGACACCACATAAAGGGCTTATAAAGATAAGTAATTAACAAGGATGCCACAGTCGGGCGTCTCAGCGACACCACATAAAGGGTTTATAAAAAAATAAATGACAAGCATGCCACAGTCGAGCGTCTCAGCGACGCCACATAAAGGGCTTATAAAAATAAGTAATTAACAAGCATGCCACAGTCGGGCGTCTCAGCGACACCACATAAAGGGCTTATAACAAAATAATAGTGAATATCCAGGAGGTAGAACCATCCCAGGGATATTCGATATTACCAATAATATAACAGGTTAGTCCATAACAAAATAATAATCATAATCATCACAAGTCTCAAGTCGTAATTCCAGTTCTGGTTTAACAGTTTCACCTCCGAAGATCGACACTAAGACCGACACTTGACCCATCCCAGACTGTAATCCTTAACCATGGACACGGCTATTCGAATAGGTTTAATCTCTGCAGAGGGTGTACTCTTTACCCACGAGTAACGGATTCCTTTAGTCCATCTGGACTAATTCCGTCTACGGTCTTTTAGTTGGAGACACACCTAACTTGCACACACCAGCTTAACTCACATGTGTCTGGAATCACCCACGACACCTGTCAAGCAAAACTCTAAGTGGGGAGGCTACAACCTCGACGTAACATGGGATCACAAAATTTGTACCGCGCGCAAACTAAGGGAGCTACCCTCTTCGGCTACAACCGAAACACCCATGCTCCCGGACCAGGTGGCGTGTCTATCGGATGCCTCCAGTATCTTCCACCATGGCCTCTCTGTACGGTGTGTGCTAGGAAAGGGGTTGACAACTTACTGAACCGTACCCTACTTGTTGTAGAGACGAGTGGTAGTACGAAGCAAGTATGGGGTTTACTGGCACAAGACTCGATCTACGGTCGACTCAGGAGGTTGTAATATTCTCTGCATGATTAGTATAACAAAATATACTTCAACCAACAGATAGAAACACCACGCGACATACCCCCTCATGCCATACCGGACACGACCGTCTCGACGGAGGACTAGGGACAAGACCGTGTCTACCCAAGACAGAGGCCTTCCCGGCTTCCCTTCCGGTATGCATGAAAGGCATATGACGGTGATTTCCATCACAACCATATCAACTCCATCAGCATAAAAATCATTAATATGCACTCATGAGTAGGAACACCTCCTCACATAAAATGACGTATGCTTGAGTCGAGGTGGTGTTGTCACCGTGTCAAACAACACACACAAAAATTATGCCAGGGTTCAGAATGCTTGCCTTCAAGTCGTGGGGAGGCAAGGTGCATTCAAAAACTCTTGAAATCTTTCTCCTCTCTTCAAAATCCTATTTTAAAAAAATATTTGAATTAACACACAAACTCAAAACAGCACAAAATTTGTTTTGGAATTTTTTTAAAAAAATCTTAAAAAAACTAGACAATACTTGAGAGAGGTAGGAAAAAGAATCAATTCATTTGGAGTTATATTTAAAAAGTTATAGCTGGTCAAAGTTTTGGTCAAAAATCTGTTAAAAAAATTAAAACAGAAAAGAAAACGATTCGAATATATACGTACACGTCGAAAGCGTATTCTGGAAACACGTTTCCACTTATCCAGCATGGACCGCGCCTGAGTCACTGATAGTGGGCCCGCCTGGCCCACTGGTCAGGTTTGACTAGTCCACCTTCCCTCCTCTTCCTCTGCCCGTGAGGGGGGGGGGGGACTCCGGCGATGCTCGCCGGCGAACGGCGGCACCGTTCGAGAAACAGAGGTCACTCGCGGGCTGAGGGGGTCGAGGCGGTCACTCCAGTGGTCGCTTTGGTCTTTGGGGTGGATGGAGCTGCCGGCGGCGAGCTCCGCGGCGGACGGTGGCCGTCGGGAAAAGTGAGTTTTTGCCCGCGGTGAGTCCCGATCCAAATTGAGCAGGGGGATGGACTCATAAGAGGGAGAGGGGGTTCCTGGTGAAGAGAGTGGAGAGGGGGATGCCCTGGTTGCGCCGAACGGAGCCGGGAGGCGGCGGTGGCTGTGGTTGCCGGAGGCGGGGAAGAAAACCTCCCCGGGTCGACTGGCTGCCACGGGGAAACAAGGGGGCTGATTTGAGGCTGCTTGCATGCTCAGAGGGGCTCGAGGGGCTTCCTTTTGTAGTGCTCCCACATCGGTTCGCGGCGGCAGTGGATGAGCTCGTCAGCGACCGACGTTCTGTAGCTTGCAGGCATAGTGGCGAGGCTGGGGATGGCGGCAGGAGCTAGCGGACGAGTGGGTACTGCTCCAAGGGCGAGCTGGCGAGCGGGCGTGGCCCGGGTGGCGCTGGCCATTGCAGGGGCTGTCGGGCGGCAGTGGCGGCTAGCTGCTGGCCTACCGGAGACGTGGCAAGGGCTGTGGTGCTCGTGGGGAGCAGAAGGGGACGTGGTGTGCTGGCTGCGGTCGGCCACGAACCAGAGTGAGTGCGGGGCGAGACGCGGCGACTCGGTCTTGGCATGTGCAAAACGCGTGCTCCGCTCGTGCTCTGGGCGTTCCTAGAGCACGCACGGAACGTGCTCGACAGAATGCTAAGGCATGTTAGGGGGCTCTAAACCACAAGAGGGTTAGCAGGGTGGGGTTATAGGCTAGGGCAAATCCATGGGACATGCTGGTCTAGTCAGGGGGTCAAGTTCATAATGTAAACAAAAACTCATGCCAAATCTATCCATGCTCTCAAGGTGTTTGACAAAATGCCAAAGGCTCCTAGGCAGCACTTGGAGTGGCCAAATCTCCCAGAGTGGGGTCTCTTTAGAAGAAAGAGAGGGTGGTGAGGTTAGTTTGCCAAATGAAGAAACTTGCTAGTGCAAGTTTTGCAAAACTTCAATTCTGGGCAGGGAGTAAATGGCACCATTACATGGACCAAAAATGTCCCAAAGAGTGCATGCTCCTGGACTTAGGGGTTTTGTAGGGTTGACTACAAGCAAGAGAAAGCATAAGGTCACTAGAGCAAGAATGAAAAGGGTTGCAGTAGAAAACACAAGGCTGGTCCAGAATGAAAAAGAGGTTGATTCACTCAATTTTTCCAAAGAACATCACTAGGTTTTTGCATAAAGTTGGATGGCATGCTACCACTGACATCCCATAATTTTGGTGGAGGCTCCAAGGAAATATTTAATTAGGCTATAGTGCAAAAATGTCCACTGGACCAGATTTGAAAAACAGGTGTAGAACTCAAAATATGCAATGAATGAAATATATTATTGCATAAAAGTGGTTTAGAGACATCACATGACATCTCCAAATTTTGGTTGGAATTTTAGTTAAATCTATCAAATAGTTGTAGTTCAAAAAGAGCTCCAAAACTAAAGAAAGTCACTTTAATGAATAAAGCTCAGGGTGAAATAATTAAATAAATAAATCTACTGATCAAGGAATGTTATATAGAGAGAGCATAGAAGTCCAATATATTTTAGAAATATCCACTTGGGAAAAACTCCTCAATATTAAAAGAAAGGTTCTGAAATCAACAGAAATATTCTTGCAGGCAAAATTTTTAAACTCTTGGCAAAGTTTTAATACTTAAAACCTGGTTAAATTTTTGGGGTGTTACAGGTAATACCCCACTTCCTGCTTGATTGATCTTGATGATATGATTATTACAAGAGTTGATCTACCACGATATCGTAGAGTCTAAACCCTAGAAGCTAGCCTATGGTTATGATTGATGTCATACGGACTAAACCCTCCGGTTTATATAGACACCGGAGGGGGATAGGGTTACACAGAGTCGGTTACGGAGAAAGGAATCTTCACATCCTAACCGCCAAGCTTGCCTTCCACGCAAAGGAGAGTCCCATTCGTACATGGGACAAAGTCTTCAATTTTGTATCTTCATAGTCCAACAGTCCGGCATACGCATATAGTCCGGCTGTCCGAGGACCCCTTAATCAAGGACTCCCTCAACTGCCCCACCCTCTAGCCTTTTAAAAAATGTATACTTTTGTACAGTAGTAGTATCGATGGATTGCGCCATAGAGCAAAACTAACAAGATGAAATTAAAGAAAAAAGGTGGTACATATAGAGAGCGCTCGTTGCCAAATTGTGCATATAGTACTATTAAAAAAGCTAGTACGTGCTTAAATGGGGTACTAAATTCTATTAAAGAAATTAGCATACATATTTAATTCTTGGGTTCTTATTTTTTATGCCACTAGTTGTGTATCACTACTCAGTTTTGCCATTAGAAGTTACAACTACTCAAAAATGCCATCGATCCGTGAGATGCTTGCTCAAAAATGCAATTAGATTTCTCAAAAATGCCATCGTTCCGTTAGATGTTTGCTCAAAAATGCCATTAGACATTGTTATTTTCACGTCAAACCCGTTGACCATGTTATATGACAAAATAAGCCGATTCTCATAATGATAAGTGTGGCCCCACTTGTTAGGAGTAACCAAGCGAATAATTTTACAGGAAAATAAGAACGCTGTTGGGTTCAAGTAAGCCCCATACTTTATTGTACTGTAGTGAGATAGAGGGAGAGCTGGCATGTTGGTCCATATGTATTTATTTCATTATAACATGGCAAAAGAGATTTGAGTCACAATAATGGTGTCCAGCACAACACACCCCTCAAATAAAACTAAGCACCCTGAAATCCTTTGACAACTAAACTGCTGGCTATATGATGTTGGCCATATATATTGTACATATATAATGTGAAGAAACAAGTGGTAGTACTACCAACTACAAGATGAACTATAAGAAATACTAGTATGTACGCATTAAAGAGTTAAAGTAACAAGAAGGAACATAACACAGTTCTGCTGGGGGCTCAGCACAACACACCCCTCAAATAAAACGAAGCACCCTGAAATTAAACTAAGAAACTAATCCGGTAGACACTGCATTAGAACCATCATGAGCAACAACATTGCCACCTTACTTGGACTCCTCGTCCACATGCTCGACATCGTCCTTGTCCCACTTCCTCTTGGCCGATACTTCTTTGCTAGAACCGCACACTTGGCTCTTGCTCTTCACCCGACCCTTCTAGATATTGAAACAAAGGTAGGCATCCATCATAGTGTAGTGGATGTGGTCTATATCTAGTACATTCCACTACCATGCATGATGAAACTTGGGTGGAGGTTTCTTCAGTTTACCGTACGAATGATGAACCATGGCTCCTGCCTGGGTCAGCATTGAAGGCTGACGGGAGGACACCAGAACATTCCTCTGGAGGTTGAAGGGCTAGCCTACAACGAGGCCTATCCAACCCAGGACTTCTTTATCATTCGTAAAGTCTACAGTAACAAATTTGACTATGCCGCCCCCGAGGAAGTTCTTAAATTCCTCACACTCCACGTCGACATGGCATATGTGGTCGACCAAGCACAAGTTATGCACGCAAACCTGGATCATGGCAGGCTTCTTCTTCTCTTCCTCCTTTAGATTCTTCTCTTTTTCCAAGACTGTGGTGTACTCAACATATAGCCCAGCGACCCACTCTGCCTTTGAGTTTCCGAACATGTGCCTGAAGCGAGCAAGGCATTCTTTCATGGTCGCGGGAGAACGGGTGTAGATGATGTCGAACTCATCGCCGGTAGTGGTTCTAACCTTGTACTCACTACTGATCATGGAGATCTGGGAGGCCTTGGATTTGGGAGGAGGGTCGGGATTAGTGGAACTGCTGTAATGTGAAAGGACGGGACGACTAGGTGCAAACTGCCGTAATGTTAAAGGACGGCCGGGGACGAGTAGGAGCGAACTGCTAGCGGTTTTCCGATTGTGAAAATGCTGAGTGGGGCATGCGAACCACAGGGCTTCCATGTTCCCATGATACGGGCTGCCGAGAGCCCTTGGATCTGAGATCGAACGGTTGCATGGCGTGATTCTAGACCTATAGGTGAATATCATAACCTGGAAGGTTATTCTGCAAATTTTTAGCAACTTAGCATGTGCCACGACCGTTTTTCCGGGTAATAAATTTCCAGAAAAAGACCGTCGTGCTCATCAGCCCCAGGATTACTGTTAGCTGATGAGGCTCCAGCTGATACAGAAATTCCAAGCAGAAAACAAAGTATGTAGTACAAGGCCATTCTGGCCTGTGAGTACAACAAATGGTTTCTAGTGGTTGATGGCGAAAGCGGGTTGTGAAACATCAGTGTCTATGGGACTCCATTTCCCATGGGAACAGCTGACCAGGTTAACTCCTATCTTCGCGAGGCTGCTATCTCCATTACCTAGGTTCCGGGGCTGTCATCGCGTCGCTCCTCTTCGTGCAAGAAAAATCTGGCCAAGACAATAGCCAGGGACAAGCCAGTGAGTACTTTGAATGTACTCACAAACATTATGAACACAGGTATAATATAACAATGATGTGCTGAAAATATTTTATGCTCATGACGTCAGTCACAAAAGATAAATAAATCTCTGATGTGTGCAAGCAAGTTATTTATAAAATTGCAATAACATAGTAGTATTAAAATTTATGAAATAAATAACAAGCAAAGCCACAGTCGGGCGTCTTAGCGACACCACATAAAGGGCTTTAAAAGAAATGCCACAGTCGGGCGTCTGAGCGACACCACATAAAGGGCTTTAAAAGAAATGCCACAGTCGGGCGTCTGAGCGACACCACATAAAGGGCTTTAAAAGAAATGCCACAGTCGGGCGTCTGAGCGACACCACATAAAGGGCTTGAAAAGAAATGCCACAGTCGGGCGTCTGAGCGACACCACATAAAGGGCTTTAAAAGAAATGCCACAGTCGGGCGTCTGAGCGACACCACATAAAGGGCTTTAAAATAAACAATCATAGTGAATATCCCGGAGGTAGAACCATCCCAGAGATACTCGATAATAACAATAATATCACGAGTTAGTCAACAATAATAATAATCATAATTATCACAAGTCACAGGTAGTAGTTCCAGTTCTGGTTAACAGTTTCACCTCCGAAGACCGACACTAAGACCGACACTTGACCCATCCCAGACTGTAATCCTTAACCATGGACACGGGTATTCGAATAGGTTTAATCTCTGCAGAGGGTGTACTCTTTACCCACGAGTAATGGATTTCTTTAGTCCATCGGGACTAATTCCGTCTACGGTCTTTTTGTTGAAAACACACCTAACTTGCACACACCAGCTTATCTCACACGTGTCTGGAATCACCCACGACACCTGTTAAGCAAACTCTAAGTGGGGAGGCTACAACCTCGCGTAGCATGGGATCAAATTTATATCGCGCGCTCTAAGGGGTGGCCTCCCCTCTCGGTCCCAACCGGAAACACCCATGCCCCCGGACCAGGTGGCCTGCCTACCAGCTACAACCGGTATCTTCACTATGGCCTCTCTGTACGGTGTGTGCTAGAAAGAGGTTGACAACTTACTGAATCGTACTCTACTTGCTGTAGAGACGAGTGGTAGTACGAAACAAGTATGGGGGTTACTAGCACAAGACTCGATCTACGGTCGACTCAGGAGGTTTAAGTATTCCCTGCATGATTAGCATGACGAATATATTTCAACCAACAGAGTCACCGCTCATATCACCTTGCCATGCCATACCAGACATAACCGTCCCGACGGAGACCGGCGACAAACTCATGCCTACCCAAGGCAGAGGTTTTCCCGGGTTCCTGCCGGTATGCATGCAAGGCACATGAGGGTGATTATCATCACAAGTGTGTCCATTTCCAACAGCATGGAAATCAATAACATGCACCCATGCATATGATCATATCACATGAAATAACAAGTTTCTCCAAAGTGAGGTGATGTTATGAACGTGTCATCGAACACACAAAAATATTATGCCGGGGTTCAGAATGCTTGCCTTCAATGTGTGGAAAGGCAGGGTGCACTCCAAAACTTGAAACATTTCTCCTCTCTTCAAAAATCCTATTTTAGCAATATAAAAGAATTAACACACAAAATAAAAACAGCACCAAAAGTTGTTCTGAATTTTTTTCAAATAAATCTTAAAATAAACTAGGTGAAATTTGAGAGAGGTAGGAAAAAGAATCATTTCATTTGGAGTTGTATTTAAAAAGATATAACCAGTCAAAGTTTTGGTCAAATTCTCTTTTTAATAAAATCAGGAAAAAGAAAACGTTTCAAAAGAGATTACGCTTTCGGACAGAGAAGACGTATTTGCGCCTCCACTTATCCAGCGTGGCTGCCGCGTGAGTCACCGACAGTGGGCCCGCCTGGCCCACTGGTCAGGTTTGACTGGCCCACGCGCACGTCGTCTCCCCCTGACCGAACAGGGGCGGAGCTCTGGCGAGGCTCGCCGGCGAATGGCGGCGTCCCTCGGTGATCTGAGTGCATGGGCGTGCTCAGGAGGTCGAGACGAACTCGGGGGTACCCGCTATGGTCGCCGACGTGGACGAAGTTGCCGGCGACGAGCTTCGCGGCGGAGATGGTTTCGGGGGCGAAGTGATATTGGGGCTGCGGTGGTTCCTGATCAAAATTGAGTAGGGGGACGGTTTCACGGGAGGATGAGGAGGTTCCTGGCGAAGCGAACGGAGAGGGGGAGGTACTGGAGGTGCCGGATTGGCCGGGGCGGTGGCGGCGGCAGGAGTTGCCGGAGATGAGGAAGGAGGCCTCCCCGGGTCGAATGTGAGGTAGGGGAGCGCCATTGGGGTGGCCTGAGGTTGCCTGCGTGCTCGGGGAAGCTCGGGGCCTCTCTTTTATAGGCGTGGCAAGGCGGTTCCGCGGCGGCTGCGGATAAGGTCGCCGGCGACCGCCATTCTGTAGCTAGGGCGTCGTGGCGGCGACGAGCGCTAGCGGACACACTCATGGATGAGCTCGCGCTGTTCCAGGGGCCAGGTGGCGAGCGGAAGAGGCTTGGGCGGCGCTGAGCGGAGCAGGGGCTGTCGGCGGCCGTGGCGGCTAGCTCCTGGCCTATCGGGGACGTGGCGAGGGGCGGCTTGGCGTGTTGCGGTGAGGAGGGACGTGCGTGGCGTGGCTCTACAGTGGAGGCAAGGCCAGGGGCGCGACGCGTCGGCTCAGGTGCGGCACGTGCAAAACGCGTGCCAAACGCACGCTCTGCTCACGCTCCGGGCGTGCACGGGACGTGCTCGACGTAATTCCAGGGCATGCTAGAGGTCGCGGTTGAGGCTGGGAAGAAACAGGGCTGGGTTAGGGTTAGATAGAGGGTGAATGGGCATGGTTGTTAGGTCAGGCGACCCAGTTCACAGTGTAAACTTGAATCCATGCCAAATCTGGCTATGCTCTCCAGGTGTTTGACAAAATGCCACAGGCACCTAGGCTCTTCTTGGGGGTGGCCAAATCATCCAGATCAGGGTCTCCTTAGATGCAAGAGAGAGTGGTGAGGTTAGTTTGTGAAAAGCACAAACTTGTTAGTGCAAGTTTTGCAAAACTACAATTCTGGACAGGAAATAAATGACATTATTTCATGAACCAAAATTAATCCAATGGGTGCATGCTCCTGGATTTAGGGGTTTGGTAGGGCTGTCTACAAGTAGGAGAAAACACAAGATCTTTGGAGCAAAATTAAATAGGGTTGCAGTAGAAATCACAAGGCTGGACCAGAATGAAAAAGAGGTTGATTGACTCAAAATTTTCAAAGAACAGCACTAGGTTTTTGCATAATGTTGAATCATATGCTACTACCAATATCCCATAATTTTGGTGGAGGCTAGAAATAATTATTTAAAAGGGTTGTAGTGCAAAATGCACTCTGGACCAGAGAAGGAAAAATTGATGCAGAGCTCAAATTATTACATAAATAAAAGATATTTTTGTATAAAAGTGATTTAAAAACATCACATGACATCTCCAATTTTTGGTTAGAATTTTATGTGAATTTATCCAATGGTTATAGTTCAAATATGGCCATATAACCTTGAAAAACCATTTCCAAGAAAGTAAAGATCAAGCAACTTAATTATTTAATTAGTTATATTAAATAAGGGAAAGTTTCTCTTGACAGATTAAATAAGTCCAATGACATATTTGGAAAGTTTTCTCTCTGGGAAAAACTCATCATCATAGGGAAGGAAATGATTTAAAAATAAAAATGGAGCTCAGAAATTCAAAGTTTTAATTCCTGGCAAATTTTTTAATTCATTAAAACAAGGCCAAATTTTTGGGGTGTCACAGCATGCGACTGTTCGACCTCAGATCCAAGGGTTTTCAGCAGCCCGTATCATGGTCGCGCCTACCATGATCATTGCCTCGCTCGCGCGGTCGCGCCCTTGGAGATTTCAGACATGTATAAATGAGCATTTTTCTCGCCTACTTCACATGCATGAAACTACTTCCTCCGTCCAGGTGCGTTAGGCTATCTGATGTTGGCATGTCATACATAGTCATCACTTAGTCACTCATAAAACAAGGTTAGCTGTAAGGTTGTCTATAAGAGTACTTTTTTTACTTCTCTATCTCTTTCTTCGTACTCCCTTCGTTTCAGTTTACAAGTCCTGCGCGTATACCTAGATTGTCAATTTTATCACCATAATATAAACTATATAACACAAAAATTATACCGTTTGAAAATAGAACGTCTGAAATTTATAATGGTATGTTTTTTTGTAATACTGTATATGACTTCTATTAGGTTGGTCAAATTGATGACCTAGGGGTATGCTCATGCCTTGTAAACTGAGAGAGAGGGAGTAATATTTATTGCGTTTGCCAAAAGGAGTATACAATACTTGGCACCTGTATACCATGGAGGTGGTCAGGAATCAGGAGACTCGCGCCGGTCATAGCGCCGCAGTTAAAATGATAATGACAAGTCAAATCACTGGGCCCCACTTGTCCAGCAGTAACTCCCTGTCAAATCACACAACCCTACATTTGCAGCAGCCTACTTCCTCATCTTCTCGCTTCTTTGTCAAACCAACTAGGCGGTACTACCCCGCCTACCATGCAGGAAAAGCCCCGCCCTCGACTTTTAAATATAATTTTGTATCCATGGATTGCGCCATGGAGCAAAGGCTCAAGAAAACGTTGGTATACATGTATACAGCACGCCCATTGCATTCGCGTCGCACCCCAGACGGTCGGTCGGTCTAGCACGCCGCTCTCCAATAATATACTTTTGTATCCATGTTATACATTGCAAAAAATAATATAATTTAAAAGTACATTCAGATACAAACCAAACGATACAACTTTTGGTGACATGCATTCACATTTTGCTTCAAATACAGTACGTGGTCAAACTTTGACCCAAAATACGCAAAACAAAAAAATACTTCCAAGACCAGCGCTGCTCCTCTCCTCTTAAACCACCGCCGGTCCTCTCCTGTTCCAATCCAAATCCAGCGCCGCTCCTCTCCTCTTCCATTTCAAAACCACCGTCGCTCCTCTCCTATTCCAATCCAAAAACAACGCTGGTCCACTCCTCTTCCATTTCAAAACCACCGCCGCTCCTCTCCTGTTCTAGTCCAAAACCAGCGCCACTCCTCTCCTCTTCCATTGAAACCCACCGCCAATGAGTGAAGATGATGTGGAGAAGTAGATCGATGGAGGAGTACAACCGATACGTGTGGCTCGCAGGCGGCGACCCTGTGAAGCTAGCTAGGATGCTGGAGATATAGTCTTGGTTTGACAACCCAGAGCAATTAGCGGCGACAGCGAAAGCGATGGCCAAATATCTGGAAATAAGCGAAAAGGAGGCGATACACCGGCAGGGAGTCACGCTGGAGTCCATAGAGCTCCTCCTCTGGGCCATGGAGCAAACCAATTCACCAGATCCGACCGTGAGGCTGCTGGTGGTGGGAGTATCAATCGAAGATGGAGTATCCACCCGAGATTGAAGAATCGAGCATCTACACGGTGCCGTTTGTGAGTGTGCCGTGGCAGAGCGAGCTGGTGGAGTCTTCGTCGACCGAACCCAACTTCAAGAGGAAATAAACTGTTGGCACGATGAAGCTTCCTTGCCATCCTCTTCCTCACCGTTCACCTCGTCCCACAGGGTAGCTGTCTGCCCCCAAATACTCAGAGGAGGAGCTTAGGGTTGTCAGTATTTGCAGGTTATGTTTTGTCTTTCAGATTTGAGAGTACTTTCAGATATGAATGACTTTTGAATTTCAGATTTGCAGTATTGAGCATATGAAGTATTTTATGAATTCTAGAGATCTATTTTTAGCACTTAAAGAAATGTAGTTTCATATAAAAGTGCAGACAATGTGATTCTCAGAGAATAAACTGCAAGTTATAGTTTTAGATAAGAAACTGCAAGTTTCAGAGGCATAATATTTATATTAACACGCCCTTTTCAAGCAGGGATAACATCATGTTGGAAGTTTTATTCATGGTCGAAAATAGAACTACTAGCCAGTTAACATCATGCTGATCAACATTCATGCATAGCACATCTTCATATGATGCACACTCAAAGAGATATGCCATTTTGAAAATGCCCACACAATGTCGAGTGTGCGAAAAATAGAGAAAACCAGGGATGAAGTTTTGGCAAGTGTTGGATATGGTGTGCGTAGATGACAATGGGGACCCAGATGTCAAGAATGGTAGAGGCAAAAAATAGTCGGGCAGGTTGTGAATTGTCAGGAGGAGCTTAGGGTTGTCAGTATTTGCAGGTTGTGAATTGTGTTTTGTGTTGTGTATTTAGAGAGTACTTCCAGATATGAATGTATTTTGAATTTTAGATTTGCAGTATTGAGCATATGAAGTATTTTATGAATTCTAGAGATTTATTTTTAGCACTTAAAAATGTAGTTTCATATAAAAGTGCAGACAATGTGATTCCCAGAGAATAAACTGCAAGTTCCAGTTTCAGAGGCACAACATTTATATTAACACGCCATTTTCAAGTAGGGATAACATCATATTGGAAGTTTTATTCATGGTCGAAAATGGAACTACCAGCTAGTTAACATCATGCTTGTCAACATTCATGCATAGCACATCTTCATATGATGCACAATCGAAAAGATATGCTATTTTCAAAATGCCCACATAATGTCGAGTGTGCTAAAAATAGAAAAAACCAGGGACAAAGTTTTGGCAAGTGTTGGACGTGGTGTGTGTAGATGACAATGGGGACCCACTTGTCAAGAATGGCAGAGGTAAAAAAATTTGGAGATATTTTCACTTCATCAGGTGGAATCGAACCTGGGTGGAACAACGGTCGTGTAGTGTCACTTGGCCACTAGGCTAGTTCAGTTGTTTCGGTAGAGATAAGGCACAACATCTAACATTATTGTAGCATGCCTTCCTCGGCTTTGGTGGTTCGTTCTCATCTTGTGCCTTTGTGCCTTATCTGGAGAGGACCGTATGTCTGCCATTGTGAACATGTTAAACAAATGAGAGGAATCTGGAGAGGACCGTACGTGGAGAGGTAGACAATCGGGACCCACCAGGTCTATGGCCGTACGCAAGCAAGTGCCTCATTGAAAAAATACTTCCTCCTAATGCTATACTGACATTGGGGCCCACGGGTTTGTCAACATAGTTAATTTTTTTAGGTGCTTCAACGTAGTTACTAAAGAAGATAAATTTACAATGAAGCCGGGGAGTTGGCAGGTATCATTTATTATCAGTGGGCCAACAAGTATCAGCTGGGTGGTGGGCTGCCCCGTCTAGGCTTTATTTTTGAAGGTGCGCAGCCCACGACATGCCGATTTGTATTTTCTCGAGGGTCGTTATGTATCGATGGACTTATGGACCTCCCATCCTAGGTTTTATTTTTCCTGAAACATCCGCAACCCAACTTATGTATTTTTTGAAGAAAATGCAGAGGTATATTTTATTTTTCTATATAAGAATAGGAACGCCAGGTCCAACTTATGTTTCGCTTCTAACTATATTATATATATTTATATTATTTTATATGTTATTATATATTATTGTTATTGTCATCATACATTTAACAGATACTTACATATATAAGAAAACAATATCACACGTCTTATTAACTTATAAAAATAATTTTTTAACAATAAAATCCTAGATTTTTTTACATTAAGGCAACGAAAATCCTAGTGATTGTGTACAAAAGCTTGGTAACATTTATGAACCAATATAATAATAAAACACTTATTATTTAAATATATTTAATACAAAATTCTCAGCCCTTGTTTATTTTTTGATAATATTGCTGCGCCCAACCCAACATTATAAATAGAACCAGCCCAGCAAAATTGTGTATTTCGAGAAAGTGCAAATTGGCTGTAATATGTTTGGAAAAAATAAATGGGCTGCATGGACGCTACATTATTTGTTCAGCCAGCCCACAAAATTCATGTATTCTGAGAAAGTGAAAATGGCCTGTAGTTTTTAAAAAAATGGGCCGCATGGACGCTATATTACTTGTTCACCTAGCCCAGAAAATGGATTGTAATTCTAAAAAAGATCAAATGGACTGTAAATTCTAAAAAAATGGGTTGAATATGTGTCACATTTTTGGAGGCTGAAATGTGCGCCAATATGTCGAAGCCAGCGCAAGTCGTTGTCAACTTAGTCAACAAATGATTCTGACATCGATAGCCGTTGGATTTACATCCAACGACTGGCATCCATCTTCAATCTCTCGTCTTCTTCCTCCAGCATCGCCGGGACCACCTGCTCCCACCTCGTGCTGCTAGCAGCTCTGCTTAGCATGCTTCGATGTGAAGCACTACTCCACCGCCGGCCAGTCCACCCCTCCACAACTCCTACTCTTCTCCACGGACTGCCGAACCACGTCGCAGCAGAACTAGTTAACCCTCGTACACCTCTCCGTTTGCGACTCCACTAACACGTCTTCTCATCTCCTGCTCATTGTTGTCCGGGGCCTTGCCGTCGTCCACCACCTTGGATGCGCTCGGCACGGCGTGCTCAACAAAAAAAAATGAACACTCCCCCTGCTAGCTGGGACCCACCATGGTGGGTGGCTGACTTGTGGGCCTACTAACTTGACGCAGATGGAGGGCTTTGTCAACTTAGTCAATATGAATGAATCTAGCTCCAGTGATCGTACGATGTCCACCCAACGGTCGTAGTGCTTCTTCAACCTCTGGTCTTCTTGCTCCAGCCGCCCAAACGAGCGCTGGCCATGCCGCCTGCTTCTGCCTCCGGTGGCCAGCTCTGCTGCCTCGCAGGCCTGACCGGCCCACCCTACTCCAACCTCTGGTAGGACATCCCTCTACTCACCCACAACCCCTGTTATTCTGCGGCGACAGCAGCCTCACACCAGAGCTGAACCCGTCAACCCTCGTACTCCTCTCCAAATGGGCATCCACTGCCGCGTCTTCCCCGGCTCCATGTCGTCCCCTTCCTAGGCCTCGCCGTTGTCTACCGCCTCGGTCCTCTTGGCGCGGCATGCTCAATGTGGTCAAGGAACGACTTCCATCAGAAGAGTACTGTACGTGGAGAGGCTGACAGCTGGGTCCATGGCCGCAGCAAGGAAGTGCAACATTATTACGTGTAGAATAATTATTGCTCCATCTAGCTGCGGGGACCCACTGGACGGGCCACCGTATTTCGTGAAAAAATCGTTTCCCCCTGATTGCTGGGAACCACCAGCTACATCTTCGCACGCAAGGAAGTGCAACCATATTACGGGCAAAAAAATGATTCTCCCCCTGACAGTTGGGACCCACCAGCAATAACTTCGCACGCAAGGAAGTGCCTTCTTATCCTCCTTGATAGTCGGGACCAACCTGGTCGGAGTGTACGTCGCTGTAACGCCCCAGATACAACTTTCCATATTCATAACTCCAACTCTTGCCTTTTCCGGAGATGCGATATGTTATTTTATCCGTGCTTGGGTTTTTATCTTTTGTTTTGCATTTTGTTCATGTCATGCATTTCATCATCGCATCATTTGCATTGCATCGGCACTCGTTGCCATCATCGTTTTTTAACTTGCATCTGCATGTTTTCACAAAACTCGTAACTGTTCGTAGTTGCGTTCCTCGCTTCTCTCCGTTGCCTTCGTTGACCGTTCTGAGACCAATCGGGTTTTCGCTTCCCTCTTGACCGTGACCACCTAACCTCTCTTGCTAGCCCGCTGACCCCTCGCGCGCGTCCGAGACTTCCCCGAACCCGACCTGCTCAGTCATCACCATTGGATTCAGTTCATCTCCTAACATCTATAAAATATCCCCGTTTTATTATTTGGACTCCCTGCCTATTTTATTCGCGTCCGTCCGATTGCGATCAGAGGGACGAGGTAGCCCCTAACTTAATCCGTGATGTATATATTCAGTCCAAACCCTAGATCCTAGCCCTCTTGTCCCATCATTCCCGATCGCTGCCGCCACCCACTCACTTGCCTTCCTTCCTCAGGATCTGTCTGATCCTTCCACCCACCTTCTCCTCGATTTCCCCACCAGCCCAATAGCAACGCTCAAACAAGTCTTCTCCTTCCTCGGGATCGATCCAGATCCCACCTGCCAAATCCCCTCTCGATTCCCCTCTCGATCCAACCACCAACCACGGTCGCCACCGCAGCCTTGCTCCCAGCCTCCCGCAAGAAGAGGCCCCGCGAACCTCTCGCTCCCTCGTGCTCGCCGTCCTCCTAGTGCCCTACTGTCGCGGCTCCCGTGCACTTCCAGGAGCTCCTCTTCCTCTGCTCGAGCTCCTCCTCCAGCTCCCCATTCACCCTTGACCCCGCCTCGTCGTCTGGCCGACACCGGCGAGCGGAACCTCGCCGGAGATGAGCACCTCGACAGCCCTATTCCTTTTCCCCTCCTACTTCTCTATCTCTCTTTCTCACGATCTCCCTCTCCCTCTCTCTGTTTTCGCTCACAGGAGACCACCATGGCCGCTGCATCAAGCCTTGCCGCCGTCGTTTCGTGCCGGGAATGGATGGATCCATGCTCCCTACGCCCGGATCTGCCCTGCCGTGTCATTCCGGCGCCCCGCCCATGTCCACCGCCCTCGCCTCCCCACGCTTGCACCGCCATGCCTCATTGTCGCCGCTGCAAGTCCCATCTTCTGCGTCGCCGGCGAGCCCCACCGCCGGAGCTGCGCCCACTCCTCTGCTTTGGGTCCTAGCGTCCCCAGTTCGTCAGAAGCGCCGCCGGAGCCTTGCCCCGCGCCAAGCTGTCGTCGTTGCCTCTGCTTCTACACCTGAGGCCCTAAGATCCTCCAGCTCGACCCCGTCTGCCGAGCTCCCTGCCGCGCCGGAGTCCTGCCGCTTCCCTCCCTGCATCGTATCCCTCGCCGGAGTGAGCTCGTCCCCGAGCCCTCATCGCCGGCCTCCCCTGCTGCTGTTTCTATTCTTCAGAGACGAGATCAGTAGCGGCTCACTCGTCTCGAGCGTTGACCGCGCCCTGCATCGCCTCGATGTGCCTGCATGGCCCGCAGCCAGCGCCAGGCCCAGCCGAAGCCAGCCAGCTCCGGCCTCCTCCAGCCTCGCGCCCTCTTGGGCCTCCTGCACCGACTGGGCCGAGCCCATGGGTGAGCAGCGCCCGCCCCCTCTCCTGTGCACCTTTCGGGCCAGCCAGATTCGGCCCAACTCCTGTTTTTTTCCTTCTGTGAATTTAGACTTTATCCAGTGATTTACAGTTTTGCAGAAAACCCCTCCACGTTCATGCATATAATAACCCATTAACCGTGCATCGGATTAAAATGTTTTAAATATTTAAAATGCTTAGAATTTTGTGTAGATTAATAATTTGCCACTTTCATCCATGTTTAATATGTTTAAACTTGTTGTTTGTTTAATTTTACATAAATGCCATGTTAAAATGATTTATTTTATAACTAAATAACTGTAGCTCCAAATTTAATAAACTTTATATGTAAATGGGGTGTAAAAATGCCTAGTTTAACATGGTCCACTTTATTTTCCTGTTTAACAACCTTAAAATATGGTTTAGGGCAGAAAAGTATCGAATTCATAAATATGCATATGAGGATTTTCCGGAATTGTTGTTTGTTGTTCCGGCCTCATTTAAACTTGCCTAGATAGGTAATTTT
Source organism: Triticum aestivum (assembly GCF_018294505.1). Lineage (NCBI taxonomy): Eukaryota > Viridiplantae > Streptophyta > Magnoliopsida > Poales > Poaceae > Triticum > Triticum aestivum. The sequence goes on from NC_057813.1 coordinate 21,760,419, forward strand.
CATATGCTTCACCCCTTGCCATGTTTAACAACATTTAATATTATTGGGTAGCCTAAACAAGATCGAACTAAATAAATGTTGTGAAGTTTCGCCAATATGCAACTCGTTGCATATGGAGCTCCACTTAACTTGTAGTATTGCTTGTTGCATTTTGCCATTCCATGCCATGCTATTTAAACCGGACATGCATCATACTTGAATTGTGCATCATGCCCTGTTTATGCTTGTGCATTTATCATGTTGTTTGTTTCTTTCCGGTGTTGCTTCTTAGTTCCGGTAATGTTGCGATTGTGAGGATTCGTTCAACCACTCCCGTTCGTCTTCTTCATGGACTCGTTCTTCTTCCTTGCGGGATTTCAGGCAAGATGACCGCTACCCTGGATCTCACTACTATCATTGCTATGCTAGTTGCTTCGTTCTATTGCTATGCTGCGCTACCTATCACTTGCTCTTCAAGCCTCCCAAATTGCCATGTCAGCCTCTAACCTTTTCATCCTTCCTAGCAAACCATTGCTTGGCTATGTTACCGCTTTGCTCAGCCCCTCTTATAGCGTTGTTAGTTGCAGGTGAATTTGAAGATCGCTCCATGGTGGACAGGTTTATGTTGGGATATCACAATATCTCTTATATTATTATTGCATCTATATACTTGGTAAAGGGTGGAAGACTCGGCCTTATGCCTGGTGTTTTGTTCCACTCTTGCCGCCTTAGTTTCCGTCATACCGGTGTTATGTTCCTGGATTTTGTGTTCCTTACGCGGTTGGGTGATTTATGGGACCCCCTTGACAGTTCGCTTTGAATAAAACTCCTCCAGCAAGGCCCAACCTTGGTTTTCCCATTTGCCTCACCTAGCCCTTTTTTCCCTTGGGTTTCTGGAGCCCGAGGGTCATCTTTATTTTATCCCCCCCGGGCCAGTGCTCGTCGTGAGTGTTGGTCCAACCTGTCAGCCGCCGGTGGCCACCAGGGGCAACTCTGGGCTGGCCTACCGGAAGTTTGGACAATCCGGTGTGCCCTGAGAACGAGATATGTGCAGCTCCTATCAGGATTTGTCGGCACATTCGGGCGGCTTTGCTGGTCTTGTTTTACCATTATCGAAATGTCTTGTAAACCGGGATTCCGAGTCTGATCGGGTCTTCCTGGGAGAAGGTATATCCTTCGTTGATCGCGAGAGCTTATCATGGGCTAAGTTGGGACACCCCTGCAGGGTATAAACTTTCGAAAGCCGTGCCTGCGGTTATGGGCAGATGGGAATTTGTTAATGCCCGGTTGTAGATAACTTGACACCAGATCTGTATTAAAACGCATCAACCGCGTGTGTAGCCGTGATGGTCTCTTTTCAGTGGAGTCCGGGAAGTGAACACGGTTTTTGGGTTATGCTTGACGTAAGTAGGAGTTCAGGATCACTTCTTGATCATTGCTAGCTTCACGACCGTTCCTTTTGCTCTCTTCTCGCTCTTATTTGCGTATGTTAGCCACCATATATGCTTAGTCGCTGCTGCAACCTCACCACTTTACCCCTTCCTTTCCCTTTAAGCTTTGCTAGTCTTGATACCCAAGGTAATGGGATTGCTGAGTCCTTGTGGCTCACAGATTACTACAACAACAGTTGCAGGTACAGGTTATGCGATGATCATGACGCGAGAGCGATATTTTCTTATTTGGAGTTCTTCTTCTGCTTCTTCTTCGATCAGGGGATAGGTTCCAGGTCGGTAGCCTGGGCTAGCAGGGTGGATGTCGTTTGAGTTTCTGTTTGTGTTTCATCCGTCGTTGGATGTTGATCTTATGTATGATGATATTGTATTCGTGTGGCATTGTATGCCTCTTGTATGTATCCCCATCTATTATGTAATGTTGATGTAATGATATCCACCTTGCAAAAGCGTTTCAATATGCGGTTCTATCCTTGGTGGGACCTTCGAGTCTCTTTAGGATAGTATCGCATATTGGGCGTGACAAGTTGGTAATCAGAGCCTCGACGGACCATAGGAGCCCCCTTGATTGTTGGCCGTTGTTGAGTCTAGAAGAAAACTATTTTGAGTCTTAGGATTATATATATCGGAGAGTAGGATTCTTTTTACTCCTCAGCCCCCTTCGTCGCTCTGGTGAGGTCTCCTGACGTAGCTGTTTTGTCTTTCCTCTCCTCAAATTTCACTAAAAAAATTTAGGATCACGCGGGTATCTTGGAATCGTTCCGATGGTTTTGTGACGAGAACATTGTTCTTGGTGCCTCCTGTCTTTTATGTGGCATTGACCCGGGGAGTTGAGCTCCGAGGTGTTGTCGTCACAATTTTATTGTTGCAGTTCTGGAATACCTGAGTTTTGCCGACATTGAAAATCTCTTTTATGCAGTTGTTGGTCAGATAACCTCGACGTCACCTAGTACTGGGGAGTTCGGAAGTATTGCCATAACTCATATAACGGATGCTTTTCGAAGGTAGAGGTACACGATTTCCGAAGGTTTCTTGGTTATGTGTTGATGTATGGATACAGCTTGGATATAGGTATTGTTAGTTTGGGTGAGATATATTGCTTCCCCTGTATCCCCAACACCAGATTGCATAACCAGAAAGTTTCGGGAGTTTATAGGTGGGAATTCAAGTAGCTCCTAGAATATCTTTCCGACAGATGCGTGATATGGGATTGGGTAAGTCTTTATCATATGTATTTGTTCCAGCTTATTCTGCAAGCCAAATCCTTTGTTTTGTTTTATTTGTGGTATTCGAGTTGCTTCGAAGTCAAATGTTGAATCCATACCTTTCCTAAACGGTGTTCTCATATTCCTATGTGAATACTAATCCTTCTTGATCACTGAGGTTGTCATGTCAACTCTTTTCCAACCGGTGTGCTTCTCTTCAAGTGGATCCGATCATTTTCAACATCCGCAAGATCAATTCTAAGTTTTCTTCAATGGTATCCATTCCATCTACCCCAAGTTGCCTTTGTTTTCCCGCCCTCCCACCCTTTTTCTTCAAGGACTCAGATTTCTTAATCAAGTATCCTTTTATTGATGGGAAGTCTCTCCATTTTTCTTCCATCAATATTCTTATCCGGCGATTCTCATGAAGATACTAACGGAGCTTCAAGTTCATCATCCTTCATTCTTTTTTCTTCTCCGGTGGATCCAATTCAAGCTTTCAGTGTTGATCATATTCCTTTCCTCGTGTCAAATGCTTTCTCATGCCGGTGAACCTTTCAATCACTCACCTCTTGCTATTCATTTGTTCCAGAGTGTTGAAGATATCTCAGAAGACTTGTGTTTCCATTCTCAATCCATTCAAGATATTTGGAGATTGTTATCTCATTCAAGTCATTTAATTCAACCGGTGCAATTTCCCTTTCAAGTAATTTTTCAAAGGTGTATATTTTGAGTGAGCCCTAACCCACAGGTCTTTTCCCAGGATCCTACCTGACTCTTCTAATTTTCCCGGAGCTATTCCCAAATTCTTTTCTTCCGGAGATTGTTCATGATGAAGTAATACTCGGTTCTAGTGTTTCATCTATTCTTTTTCTAGAGTTCCAAGTTTTCCGCTTTATCTCATCAGAACCTCCATCTAAATCATTGCAAGGCTTCTCCTTGTGTTCCCAACTTCTTTTTCTTTTCACCATCCTTTTATTATCGGAGTTCTTCATGGAGGCTCTACATGGTGGTTCGTCAAGGATTCTTTTCATTCTTCAATTGTTCTTCACGATTTCTCTTGAAGTCATGACCCGCCAAGCTATACTCTAAATAAACAAGGTGCTCAACACATGTTTAGTTTTGAGGAGTTCAAGCATTCTTCATCTTGCATTCCGAAGTGCAATTCTCTCTATCTTATCTATTGAGGTGGTGTTATATCATTCTTGACAATTTCTATTCATGTTTCGTGATTCACTTGTGGTCAAGAATGACGTATTTTAAACCCATCACTTTCTTCCTTGGAGTTATCTTGGGTTATATTTCACCTAAAGCCTTCCCGAAGGAATGTTGCTAATTGTGGTACTTATCAATGACCCAAGTTCTCCAATTATCCTCTTGGTGAAAGAAGTTTCTCTTATCTTCATTGATCTCAACCAATCAATTGTTTCTGTTAGTGGCCGGTTGTCACCTCATCATTTTGAGATGTTTGCCATAAGCCCATAACAAGCTTGTGCTTTTCGTTGTTGATTTTCCAACAACTCCGTTCAATTCTTCTTTGCAAGCATGCTTTCCAAGTTCATTTGTGGCAGAAGATTTCATTTTCTTCTCCGTCCCTTTATCCCAACAATCTAGCTTCTATTATTTCATTCCGAAGGCATTGTGATGTTGCTCTCTTCACTCATCATCTCGAATTTAGGATCATGTTCTTTCCATGCTTATCCATTTAACCGGAGTATTGTGTCATCTCTTCAAGTTATTTTCATCTTATCAAGTTCTCCTTCTTCTTTCAATCGGAGTGCTGCCCAAATTATATCAATCTTATTCCTTCTCTATCTAGTTTTAACCAGAGTGGTTTCTATATCTATCTTATCACTAAACCTCTTGGTTCTCGTTGTATCCCTTGTTCCTCTTTTCTAACGGATTGTTTTCAACTTTGCTCATCTTCGTTGTTTTCTTTCTTTCATTTTGCTCAACATCTCAAGGTTCATGGTTTCACTCGTTTGTCGAAGAAGCAACTTAGTTTACCTCTTATCTTCCTCTTTCTTTTCCCTCCGGTGCCATCCTAGATCTCGGGACGAGATCCTCTCGTAGTGGTGGAGTGTTGTAACGCCCCAGATACAACTTTACATATTCATAACTCCAACTCTTGCCTTTTCCGGAGATGCGATATGTTATTTTCTCCGTGCTTGGGTTTTTATCTTTTGTTTTGCATTTTGTCCATGTCATGCATTTCATCATCGCATCATTTGCATTGCATCGGCACTCGTTGCCATCATCGTTTTTTTTAACTTGCATCCGCATGTTTTCACAAAACTCGTAACCGTTCGTAGTTGCATTCCTCGCTTCTCTCCGTTGCCTTCATTGACCGTTCCGAGACCAATCGGGTTTTCGCTTCCCTCTTGACCGTGACCACCTAACCTCTCTTGCTAGCCCGCTGACCCCTCGCGCGCGTCCGAGACTTCCCCAAACCCGACCTGCTTAGTCATCACCGTTGGATTCAGTTCATCTCCTAACATCTATAAAATATCTCCGTTTTATTATTTGGACTCCCTGCCTATTTTATTCGCGTCCGTCCGATTGCGATCAGAGGGACGAGGTAGCCCCTAACTTAGTCCGTGATGTATATATTCAGTCCAAACCCTAGATCCTAGCCCTCTTGTCCCATCCTTCCCGATCGCCGCCGCCACCCACTCACTTGCCTTCCTTCCTCAGGATCTGTCTGATCCTTCCACCCACCTTCTCCTCGATTTCCCCACCAGCCCAATCGCAGCGCTCAAACAAGTCTCCTCCTTCCTCGGGATCGATCCAGATCCCACCTGCCAAATCCCCTCTCCATTCCCCTCTCGATCCAACCACCAACCATGGTCGCCACCGCAGCCTCGCTCCCAGCCTCCCGCAAGAAGAGGCCCCGCGAACCTCTCGCTCCCTCGTGCTCGCCGTCCTCCTCGTGCCCTACTGCCGTGGCTCCCGTGCGCTTCCTGGAGCTCCTTTGCCTCTGCCCGAGCTCCTCCTCCAGCTCCCCATTCACCCTCGACCCTGCCTCATCGTCTGGCCGACACCGGCGACCGGAACCTCGCCGGAGATGAGCGCCTCAACAGCCCCATTCCTTTTCCCCTCCTACTTCTCTATCTCTCTTTCTCACGATCTCCCTCTCCCTCTCTCTGTTTTCTCTCACAGGAGACCACCATGGCCGCTGCATCAAGCCTTGCCGCCATCGTTTCGTGCCGGGAATGGATGGATCCATGCTCCCCGCGCCCGGATCTGCCCTGCCGTGTCATTCCGACGCCCCGCCGCATCTCCACCGCCCTCGCCTCCCCGCGCTTGCGCCGCCATGCCTCATTGTCGCCGCTGCAAGTCCCATCTTCTGCGTCGCCGGCGAGCCCCACCGCCGGAGCTACGCCCGCTCCTCTGCTTCGGATCCTGGCGTCCCCAGTTCGTCAGCAGCGCCGCTGGAGCCCTGCCCCGTGCCAAGCTACCGTCGTTGCCTCTGCTTCTGCACCTGAGGCCCTAAGCTCCTGCAGCTCGACCCCGTCCGCCGAGCTCCCTGCCGCGCCGGAGTCCTGCCGCTTCCCTCCCTATGCTGTATCCCTCGCCGGAGTGAGCTCGTCCCCGAGCCCTCATCGCCGGCCTCCCCTGCTGCTGTTTCTGTTCTTCAGAGACGAGATCAGTAGTGGCTCACTCGTCTCGAGCGTTGACCGCGCCCTGCCTCGCCTCGATGTGCCTGCGTGGCCCGCAGCCAGCGCCAGGCCCAGCCGAAGCCAGGCAGCCTCGGCCTCCTCCAGCCTCGCGCCCTCTTGGGCCTCCTGCGCCGACTGGGCCGAGCCCATGGGTGAGCAGCGCTGTCGGTGTACTAGAATAGGGGTACCCTAGTACCCCGAACTTGTGCACGGGCAGTTGCAGCACCCCGCGGCAAGGCTTGCCGGGCTAACACCAAGATCCTCCGTGGTTCCCTTGGAGCCATTCAAGAACAAAGTATTTAAGCTCAGGAGACAAGGCCCCGGCAAGAGGAGCTTGCCGGGAAGGCCAACCAAGGCACTCCAAGGAACTTGCCGTGATGTGCCACACGCTCCGGCAAGGCAACAAGGCCCTAGCGAGAGGAGCTTGCCGGGAAGACCAACCAAGGTACCTCGAGGCCCGGTGAGCGACAAGCTTTCGGACCCGACAAGATAACAACAGCGGCAAGGCGCTTGTCGCGGCAGGCGGCCACTCTGTGCCCACGCTCCAGCGCATCCACCAACGTGTCGCTCTGGGGGCCTCTCCAGGCGCGCGTGGCGGGAGGCTGTGCAGCCAGCGGTGCGCAGTGGCATGCGAAGCTGACAAGATCGCCATCGTGGCGAACGGTGGCGCCCCTAACGGTCCTTTTCTGCACTGTTTGGGCGACCCAGACGGGCATTTAATGCCCTTGTCCCCTGCCGTCATGGTTAGGTAGGGTGCACTGTACAAGTAACTGTACCAACCACCTCACTTTTTACATTTGTACCCTTCTCTGCGTTGCCACCTGTCGGTGACCCCTTTAGCGTATAAAAGGAGGCCCATGCGCAACGTAGAGGAGGTTCGGGAGGTTCGATTCATGGGTGAGCCAGAAAACACTTAGCTCTTGCGAGCAAGAACATAATAGAACCAGACAAGCAGCAGTAGGAGTGTTATCTCTCCAGAGAGCTCCGAAGCTGGGTAAACTGCTCGTGTGCTTCGCCTCGATCTGCTCTTCGTGCGATCTTCGCCCGGTCCACCGGCCCCATAGGTGTTCGTGGATCAGTTTCCCCCGACATCTTTGGCGCGCCAGGTAGGGGGCGTCGAGATTGTGTGAACCTGATCCGGCATTCACACGAGCTAGATCTTCATTCCCTTCATCAACATGCCACCGAAGAAGAAGACTTCGGCGGCAGCCGCTCCGTCCACGTCACTTCCGCCACCGTTGGAGCAAACGGGTGGTGGAATGGACGCCGACGGAAGAATGGACGTTGACGAGGAAGCTCATGATGCTGCCAGGTCCAAGAACAAGGCTGCACAAACCTCGGCGACTGTACATGTTCCACGCCACTCTCAGGAGGCGCAAGACCAACAGCGTCATGGCACTTGCAGTGCCATACGCATGACAGGCCAAGACCAAGCTAGTGGATCTCGGGGCGCTCAAGACCAGCATGCACGCCAGCATGCTGGCACGAGCGGGGCACGGTCGCCTGGACAGGATACTGCTCCTTCTAACATAGTTAGAAGTCCGAGCACGTCCCGTTCCTCGCGCCGTCCGCCACTGCCACCCACCACTCCAGCAGAAGCTTTGGCGCGAGCTCAACTTCTCCTAGATTACCCTCTGACGTCGGACAAGATCGACGAATGGAGGGCCACCATTCAGAGTCTCATCGGCTACACCAACGGCGACACTCCACGGCGGCCGAGCGCGTCGCCGCCGCGGCAGGGTTGCCGGGCGCGAGCCGGTGGCGACGAAACGGGTGGAGGTGGAGGTGCAACTACCATGCAATCACCACCCCGAAGGCCAAGATCGTCGACTCGCCGGATCCACCTCGACAGCGACTCCACCGCATCTTCGGATCCACGAGCTCATCGCGATCAGCGCCAAGTTCTTCATGATCGACAACAAGAAGACGCTCGAACTCGCATCGAGCGCCGAAGAGAAGCGCGACGTCAATCCGACAAGCGCGCTGGGCCCTCTGTTGACATGCATGCACCAGGGGAACCAGGCGATCTGCCGTACGCGGTAGGTTGCCCTGCGTTCACTCGTGAGCTGCGGCAAGTTCAGTGGCCCAGCACGAAGAACTTCAAGCCAGACATACCGGAGAAGTACGACGGCAAGACGCATCTGTCGGAGTTCCTCAGCATTTACACCATTGCGGTGCAGGCTGCTGGGGTCGGGATGACAAGATCCTTGCCAACTACTTCCCGCTAATACTCAAGCCCAACGTCAGGTCCTGGCTCATGCACTTGCCGGACAACTCCATATCCTCTTGGGCTGATCTGTGCCATCAGTTTGTCGGCGCCTTCACAGGCGGACACAAGCCTCATGGCCAGGAGAGTGATCTTCATCTGCTCACCCAGAAGGAAGGAGAGCCCCTGCGCAAGTACATTCAGAGATTCAGCAGTGTGCAGCACAACATCCCAGACGTCCACCCTGCCGCGGTGATCAGCGCGTTCCATCAGAACGTGCGAAACCGCAGGATGCGGGAGGAAATGGCGATGTGCAAGATCAGGGACGTCAGTGAGTTATATGCACTGGCCGACAAGTGTGCACGTGCTGAGGAAGGGAGGAGACTCCCCGGAGAGAATGTAGGAGCGGGAGGATCTGACAGTGAAGATGCTGCCCCGGCAAGGAAAAACCGGCGGCGGAACAACAGGAAGAGGAAAGGAAAAGAGGTGCTAGTTGTTGAGCAGTCCGGCAACGGTGGTGGCGCCAAGGAAGCCAAAGCTGGTGACTCCAGCAAGGAGGTTGCCGCGGAGGTGGCAGTCGCCGACAAGCAGGACGGCACCAACAAGCAGTATTGCAAGATCCACCGCACCAAGGGCCATGATCTCCAGAACTGTAAGAAAGTCGAGCAGCTTGTTGAGCAACAGTAAGCTGAATATGAGCGGCGCGACAAGGAGAAGGCCCAGGAAGGTGCTGAGGGATCTGGCAAGAAACGTCCCGGCCGAGGAGGACGCCGCGGCAAGGCCAAGCAGCGGCAAGGAGACAGACCTCCTCGCGGCCGCGACAAGGATGAAGATGACGACAACGATGAAGACATGGATGATGAGGAGACTGATGAGCAGGAGTTCCAGAAAGCCACAGAGGTCCTGTGCGTTGACGGTGGTGCTTCTCTGCATACCTCGCACCGCCAGCTCAAGCAGTGGGTGCGGGAAGTTAATGCAGCAGAACCGCCCGTCGAGTCACGCAAGCCTCTGAAATGGTCCAGCACGCCTATCATCTTTGATATTGAGGACCACCCTGATCGCATAACTGCGGTCGGGTGCTTGCCGATGTTGGTTTCACCAACAATCCGCAACCTCAGGGTCACTAAGATGCTAGTTGACGGCGGGGCCGGCTTGAACCTGATCTCCTTCGCGGTGCTCCAGAAACTCCAGATCCCTGACAGCGAGCTCGAGGAGACCGGTACATTTCAAGGAATCAACCCGGGAAGGAGTAAGCCGAAGGGAAAGATCACGTTGCCGGTAACATTTGGCAGCAAGCTGAACTTCAGGACTGAGAGGGTCATGTTTGACATTGCTGACTTTCCATTACCTTACAATGGAATCCTTGGCCGTCCGTCACTCGCCAAGTTCATGGCAGCCTCTCACTATGCGTACAACGTACTGAAAATGCCAGGCCCGATAAGTGTCATCTCTGTCCTTGGCGACAAGAAGGATGCTCTTATCTGTGCCGACAAGATCTACCGGGAAGCAGCAGCCGCAGCAGAATGCAAGACACTTGCCGCTGAAGCTCCCAGGGGGAAGAAGAAGACCAAGTCCGGCAAGAGCTCTGATACCCACTCCGGCAAGCGCACCTCTTCGGAGTGCTGCGCTACCGTCGAGGACGCACCATCGAGCTCCACCGGCAAGTGTAAGAAGGCAATGACAGCTCCACCTGAGACCAAGAAGGTGTCCGCCAAGGAGGGCGGCGCTGGTGGTACCTTCACCATCAGCGCCACTCTTGACCCCAAATAGGAAAGCGCGCTCATTGCTTTCCTGCGGGCGAATGTCGATGTGTTTGCGTGGCAACCGTCTGATATCCTCGGTGTTCCCAGGAAAGTAATTGAGCACCACCTTGCCGTCTGTCCTCATGCGCGGCCCGTCAAGCAGAAAGTCAGGAAACATGAAGTGGAGCGCCAAGAATTCATCGCAGAAGAAATCAAGAAGTTGGAAGCAGCAGGCCTTGTCAGAGGAGTGCTCCATCCCACGTGGTTGGCCAATCCTGTTGTCGTGCGCAAGGCTAACGGGAAATGGAGGCTTTGTATTGACTACACTGATGTTAATAAAGCTTGTCCCAAAGACCCATTTCCCTTGCCGCGCATTGACCAGATTGTTGACTCCACAGCCGGATGTGATTTGCTTTCATTTCTTGATGCATACTCAGGATCCATCAGATCTTCATGGCAGAAGAGGATGAAGAGAAAACCGCATTTATCACCCCATGTGGCACGTACTGCTTCGTACGAATGCCTTTCGGTTTGAAGAATGCTGGTTCAACATTCGCAAGGGTAGTCCACCACGCTTTTGAGCCGCAGATGCACAGAAATGTGGAGGCCTACATGGATGACATAGTGGTCAAGAGCAAGAACAGGGCGACCCTGGTTCAAGATTTAGACGAGACATTTGCAAATCTGCGCAAGATCAACCTCAAGCTTAACCCCGAGAAGTGCGTGTTTGGAGTCCCTTCCGGCAAGCTTCTTGGGTTCTTCGTGTCTCAGCGAGGAATTGAAGCCAATCCCGACAAGATCAAGGCCATTGAACAGATCGAAGCACCAAAGCGCGTCAAGGATGTACGAAGGCTTGCCGGTTGCGTGGCTGCTCTCAGTAGGTTTATCTCTAGATCTGCTGAGCGCGCCCTGCCATTTTTCAAAATTTTGAAAAAGGCAGGTCCAATAAAATGGACTCCGGAGGCGGAAGCTGCGCTGCAGGACTTGAAGAGATACCTGTCCTCCACTCCAACACGTGTCGCACCTAAGCCGCAAGAGAAGTTGCTGCTGTATATAGCGGCAACCAATCAAGTGGTTAGTGCTGCGTTAGTGGCGGAGAGCGAGGCAGATGATGAGCCAGCAACCACGGCAGATGCATCCAGCGACAAGCAGGGGGCTTCGCCGAGAAGCTCTGGTCCCGACAGAGATGGATCTGCGCAGGAGCATGATAAGATGCAAAAGAGAATGGTGCAGCGTCCAGTTTACTTTGTCAGTTCCCTTCTACAGGGGGCTAGATCAAGGTACTCTGGTGTGCAGAAGTTGCTTTTCGGCCTCCTCATGGCCTCGAGAAAGTTGCGCCATTACTTCCAAGCACATGAGATCACAGTCGTCACTCGCTTTCCGCTGAAGAGGATACTGCAAAATCCAGAAGCAACAGGCAGGATTGTCGAGTGGGCGCTGGAACTGTCAAGCTTCGGCCTCAAGTTTGAGAGCACTTCAACTATCCAAAGCAGAGCATTGGCAGAATTCATAGCAGAATGGACGCCAACACCAGATGAAGAAATTCCAGAGATGAGCATCCCCGTCAAAGAGGCAAGCAAAGAGTGGCTGATGTACTTTGATGGTGCCTTCTCGCTGCAAGGCGCCGGTGCGGGCGTGCTGCTTGTCGCGCCCACCGGAGAGCACCTCAAGTACGTAGTCTAGATGCACTTTCCCAAGGAGCAAGCAACCAACAATACTGCAGAGTATGAAGGATTGCTTGCCGGTCTCAGAATTGTAGCAGACCTTGGGATCAAGAAGCTCATTGTCAGGGGTGACTCACAGCTTGTCATCCGCCAAGTGAACAAGAACTACCAGAGTCCATTGATGGAAGCATATGTTGATGAAGTGAGGAAGCTAGAAGAGCACTTTGACGGCCTACAGATGGAGCATATTCCAAGAGCTCAGAATGACATTGCTGATGGCCTGTCAAAGTGCGCCGCACTAAAGTTACCTGTGGAACCAGGGATCTTTGTGCTCAAGTTGACTCAACCATCCGTAACACCATCAACCGGACAAAGCAAGAAGAGGAAGTTGATTTCTGGTGACTACTTTCCGGCAGAGCTCCCCGAAGCCGCCGCCAAGAAAGTCCCCAAGATCAACACCAAGGATGCTGAGGGGCAGTCTGCTCCGGCAAGCCTTATGGTTTGTTCCGTTGAAGCAGACGCTCCCGACAAGTTTTGCTCCGGCAAGCTTGCCGGGGAACATCAAGCTCCGGCAGGACCACAAGTCCTTGCCGTAGAAGCGGATGTTCCCGCAGCGGCAGATGTGCCTTTAGTCCTTGTTGTCGAGCCACAAGCTCCAGCATGGGCACAACAGATTGTCCATTTCCTTCAGACAGGAGAACTTCCCGAAGAGCAAAAAGAAGCGGAAAAAGTAGCCCGGCAGTCAAGTATGTACCAATTTGTCGATAGCATACTGTACAGAAGAAGACTCAACGGTGTGAAATTGAAGTGTATTTGCCAGGAAGATGGACAAAAGCTATTGGCAGAGATACATGGAGGCATATGTGGCCACCACATTGGCGCAAGAGCACTTGCCGGCAAACCTTTTCGGCAAGGTTTCTTTTGGCCGACAGCCCTCCAGGATGCAACTGCACAAGTAACCAAGTGTGAAGCGTGCCAGTTCCACTCCAAATAGATACACCAGCCAGCTCAAGCTCTCCAGACGATCCCTTTATCCTGGCCATTTTTGGTCTGGGGGCTCGATATCCTCGGCCCTTTCCCCCGAGCTATTCGGGGCTTTGAGTACTTGTACGTCGCAATCGACAAGTTCACAAAGTGGCCGAAAGTGCAGCCAGTGAGGAAGGTGACAGCACAGTCAGCAGTCAAGTTCTTCAGGTCAATTGTTTGCCGTTTCGGGATCCCTAACATGATCATCACCGACAACGGCACGCAATTCATGAGCCGCACCTTCATGCAGTACGTCCAAGACCTTGGCGCCAAGGTCTGCTTCGCTTCTGTTGCTCATCTGAGAAGCAACGGTCAAGCAGAGAGGGCAAATGCTGAAGTGTTGCGCGGGCTCAAGACCAGAACTTTCGACAGGCTGCGCAAGTGCGGAAGAAACTGGATCGAGGAGCTGCCGGTGGTTCTTTGGTCGATCAGAATGACGCCAAATTGAGCCACTGGCCAGACGCCTTTTGCTCTAGTCTATGGAGCAGAGGCAGTTCTCCCCACGGAACTCGTATACGGATCGCCTCGAGTGCTCGCTTATGATGAGCTTGAGCAAGAACAGCTACGACAAGACGACGCGCTGCTCCTTGAGGAAGATCGTCTTCAGGCTGCTGTACGAGCTGCTCGATACCAGCAAGCTTTGCGCTGCTACCATAGCTGCAAAGTTAAAGCCAGAAGCTTCGAGGAAGGCGACCTTGTTCTTTGGCGCGTTCAGTCCGCCAAGAATTCCAACAAGTTGACGCCGAAGTGGGAAGGCCCTTATTGGGTGAAACGAGTCACAAGGCCCGGCTCTGTCCGCCTTGAGACCGAAGATGGCATTCCGGTGAGCAACTCCTGGAACATAGAACATCTTCGTAAGTTTTTCCCGTAGGGCGCGGTTGCCGGAACCCGTTCCGGCAACCACCTTTTGTACAAGTCTTGCCGCTATTGCATGTAATCCTTTGTACAAAGCCGGGCGCAGATCCCGTGCATAAGTAAAACCCCATGTGCTCCGCACAACTTGTCCATTTCATGCATTAGTTTCTTTCTTGCATGCGTTATCTAACACTTTGTGCAGCACCTACATCCGGTAAGCAGTAACGAGCCGAAGGGCTCCATATCATTATTTTCTCTTCTTTCTTTTCTTTCAACGAAGGAAAAGAAGGTTCCCTCGCACACAAGTTTGCCAGGGGGGAAGGAGAAGATTGTGGTATGGACCGGGCGTCGTTCAAGAAAAGCTTTGCCTTGCCGGGAAGCAAACGACAGAAAAGCTAAGTTGCCAAAGTTTGAGCAATCAGTTTTTAAATTCTTGAGTTATCTTCCTCGAACGACCCTGCTTTGTATGGAAAACTTGTGCGTGGAGGAACCAACTCGTGGCTAGTTGCGCCCTTACTTTGTTTCGAGTCCGCTCAACAACTTAAGTGTGCTGCATCTAGTCGCGACAAGGTTTCTTGTCGGAAGCGGCGCCGCCAGCAGGCTGCTGATGTTCCGCACTCAGCGCTCGCGGCTCGGGTGCCTGCGCCGACAAGTTCCCTAGAAGCGTAGGGTGAAAACATACAAAGGAAGGAATCTAGTAGAGGAAATAACATAGCAATTGATAACAGAAATAAAGTTATATTACAAGATAACTTGTCGCAGCTCTAACAGACTGCTTTCATAACATGATTAGCAGCGACAAGGGAAAAGAAGAAATGGGCGGCCTAGTCTATGCGGTCGCCCTCAACCCTCTTGATCTCGCTTGATGGGGTTATGTACCTAGGGTAGGGTCATGGACCTGATCTAAGTACCTTACCCAAGGACACCCTTAGAAGAAGTCGCCTTCCAGTCGACCAACGAGGGACACACTCGACTGACTTGAAGGACTCGACCACGAAGACTCACTCGACCACCAGAAGGTCAAAAGGCACTCTGCACTGCAACGGCCTGTAATCAAGTAGACTTTATGATAGTAAAGGCACTTTATGTGGGGCGTTACCAGTAACGCTCCAGACTTAACTCACCTTAAACCCTCTCCTACGTGGGCTGGCTGGGGTCCTGGCGCACTCTATATAAGCCACCCCCCTCCACAGGCAGAAGGGTTCGGCACCTTGTAACTCATATACTCATAATCCACTCGACCGCCTCCGGGCTCCGAGACGTAGGGCTGTTACTTCTTCCGAGAAGGGCCTGAACTCGTACATCCTTTGTGTTTACAACCTCTCCATAGCTAGGACCTTGCCTCTCCAAACCTACCCCCCACTCTACTGTCAGGCTTAGAACCACGACAGTTGGCGCCCACCGTGGCGCCGGTGTTTTAGCGATTTTGGTGGAGAAGTTGCGATTCTTCCGAGTACTTTCATCATGGTGTCTGCTGGAGTTTTGGTCGGGGGTCAAGAGATCCGTCTCGGCACTCTCACCTTCATCGCCGACGACTCCGCGTGGCTCCATGAGGCTCCACTCGACGTTGATGCGCTCCCCGTCCGCGGTGCGACGCATTTTCGTGCATATGTCCGCGGTGTTCTGCTGCGGCAACCGTCGACCCAGTATCGGTCGGCTCCTCCATCGTCCACCCTCCCGGTATCCCGCCAGCGCAAGCGCTCGGGCCGGTCGAGGCTTCAGCGATGGGTGAGGCACGCGGTGGCTCGCCAATCGGCCACCACCCAAGTTGCGGCAATCGAGCCCGACGAATCTCTCTACGACTTGTTCAATCTGTCGACTGGCTCCGTAGAGACTGCATCCGAGTGCGGTAGCAGTGATCCAGCGGCGGAAATCTTGATGGTCGACGGGCCCCACAGTCCCCCTGGCTTCGCCCGTGGTGGTGGAGCAGGTGACGACGGCGACCCTACACGAGGCTACGAAGAGTACCAGCCCGAGCCACTCGACTCTCTGCAAAGAGAGGAACTTCGCCGCAGGAACGAGGATCCCCTGCATATTCCCATCGCAGGAGAAACCCCCGAGGCTCATGCCTTGGAGGAGGCGCATCTGGCCAATTTGGCCGAGCGCACTCGACTGGAGAACCTTCAGCGAGCACTCGACGAGCGCGCGCGGCAACGAGTTCCCGACACCAGTCGACGTCAACTCTTCCCGCCAACTCAGGTATATCGAACCCCAATTCAGAATTTAGCAGCTGCGACCCGTATAGCAGAGTCCATCCAGTCTTCGC
Organism: Triticum aestivum; assembly: GCF_018294505.1. Lineage (NCBI taxonomy): Eukaryota > Viridiplantae > Streptophyta > Magnoliopsida > Poales > Poaceae > Triticum > Triticum aestivum. The sequence continues at coordinate 21,776,472 of NC_057813.1, forward strand.
AGTCGGAAGCTGGCAGAGGTTTGCTGCAGATCAGGGATCTGCTTCGGGCAGCAGGAGATCAGAATTCAGCCCTGTCTCAGTCGCGCAACAGAATTCACAGTCGATCCGTCACTGTGAATACGGTTCAGTCGGCTCACAGCCCCAGGTCGCCTCCGCGGCGTGAAGGGCGCGAGAATCGGCGAGATCAATATGGCGACGGACTCGACCGAGATGATAGGCGTCGAGTGCCCAATTCCCCTCCGAGGGGTGGGTCTTACGCTCCTCGGTGGCAAGATAACAGGCGTCAGTACAGTACAGGGCGAAGGGTTCCAGTCGACCCCAGAGAACCAGGCTTCGACGCGCGATCCATTATCGTGCAAGGTTTGGTCGAGCGGAACAGAGCCCATCGAGGCGGACTCGACAGAGATGTACCCACAAGCAGTCGAGTGCATGTTTCTGGTCTTGAATGTTTCAGCAGAGCTATCAGAGCCGCAGTTATCCCTCCCAATTTCAGGTTGGCAACAGGAGTCAGCAAGTTCACTAGTGAGTCTAAGCCTGAAACATGGCTTGAAGATTACCGAGTGGCAGTTCAGATTGGTGGTGGGAACGACGAGGTGGCCATGAAGCACTTGCCCCTTATGCTGGAAGGTTCTACCAGGGCATGGTTGACTCAGTTACCTCCTAGCAGCATTTACACTTGGGAAGATCTGTCCCGAGTGTTCGTCAGGATGTTTGAAGGAACTTGCAAGCGACCAGCTGGATTGACAGAGTTGCAAGTCTGCGTGCAGAAAGCTAATGAGACTCTCAGAGAGTATATTTAGAGGTGGATCACTTTGCACCACACTGTGGAGAATGTGTCTGATCATCAGGCAGTTTGCGCCTTCAAAGATGGCGTCAAGAACAGAGAACTGAGTTTGAAGTTTGGTCGAACCGGTGACATGACCTTGAGTCGGATGATGGAGATTGCTACCAAGTATGCCAACGGCGAAGAAGAAGACCAACTCCGAAGCGGCAAGCACAAGCCGAGTTAGTCAGAAAAAGGAAACACCAGTCGGAAACAAAAGCGGAAGGCTGAACCAGCAGCTCCTGGAGAGGCTCTGGCCGTGACTCAAGGAAAGTTTAAGGGGAAACCAAAAGGATCCTGGAACCCCAAGAAGGTAAAGGATAAAGAAGGGGACGACGTAATGGATATGCCATGTCACATCCATACGAAGAAAGACGAAGAGGGGAATATCATCTACCCGAAGCACACCACTCGCCAATGTCGACTCCTGATCCAGCAGTTTCAGGGAAAATAGTCTAAGGACAAGGAGAAGGAGTCAGACAAGCCCGAAGACAAGGAGGACAGTGAGCAAGGATATCCACATATCAACTCCACTCTGATGATCTTTGCAGATGTGGAAAGCAGGAGTCGACTGAAAGTCATTAACCGAGAGGTGAACATGGTTGCCCCAGCAAAAGCAAATTATCTGAAATGGTCTCAAACACCCATCACATTCGACCAATCTGATCACCCGACTCACATTGCCACCCCTGGGAGGCAAGCTTTGGTGGTCGATCCAGTTGTCGAAGGCACTCGACTGACAAAGGTGCTGATGGATGGTGGAAGCGGGCTGAATTTGTTGTATGCAGACACACTGAAAGGAATGGGCATTCCGATGTCCCGACTGAGCACTAGTAACATGAGCTTTCATGGAGTTATACCAGGGAAGAAGGCCGAGTCACTCGGCCAAATAGCTTTGGACGTGGTGTTTGGTGATTCGAAGCATTTTCGCAAAGAAAAGTTGACGTTTGAGGTCGTGGATTTTCAGAGTGCATATCATGCCATTTTGGGGAGACCAGCTTACGCACGGTTCATGGCTCGACCATGTTATGTGTACCTCAAATTGAAGATGCCCGGCCCCAAAGGAGTGATCACTGTCACCGGTGATAGGAAAAAGGCAGAAGAGTGCTTTCAGAAGGGCTCCAAGATTGCCGATTCCCAGGTGACAGCGGTCGAGTTCGAGGAATACAAGCAAAATGCAGATCCGAGTGACTTGCTGCGATCAAAGAAACCCGCCATAGAGTCTGCATTCCAGTCGTCCGGTGAGACGAAGCCTGTTCATATTCACCCGACCGACCCCGACGCAGCTCCGACCCGCATCTCCACAACACTCGACCCAAAATAGGAAGAAGCGCTCATCCAGTTCCTCCGTGAGAACTGGGACATTTTTGCATGGAAGCCCGCTGACATGCCAGGTGTTCCCAGGGGACTGGCTGAGCATCGCCTAAGAGTCGACTCATCTGCAAAACCAGTCAAAGAGCATCTTCGGCGGTCCGCCGTCCAGAAGAGAAAAGCCATTGGAGAAGAAGTGGCTCAACTGTTGGCGGCAGGATTTATCCGAGAGATATACCACTCCGAGTGGCTCGCTAATGTCGTCATGGTCCCTAAGAAGGACAAGTCGCTCCGAATGTGCATTGATTTCAAGCACATCAACCGGGCCTGCCCGAAAGATCATTTTCCTCTCCCTCGCATAGATCAAATTGTTGACTCGACCGCGGGATGCGAGAGGCTATCCTTTTTAGATGCCTACTCCGGATACCACCAGATCCGTCTGTACGGACCCGACGAGGTAAAAACAGCTTTCATCACTCCATTCGGGTGCTTCTGCTATATCACCATGCCATTCGGCCTCAAGAATGCCGGAGCCACATTTATGCGAATGATTCAGAAGTGTCTACTCACTCAAATCAGTCGGAATGTGGAAGCATATATGGATGATATCGTTGTCAAGTCACGAAAAGGTTCCGACCTGCTCGCTGATCTCGCCGAAACATTTGCCAACCTCAGAAGGTATGATATCAAGCTCAATCCATCAAAGTGCACATTTGGAGTTCCTGGTGGCAAGTTACTCGGTTTTCTCGTTTCCGAACGGGGAATCGAGGCTAACCCAGAGAAGATTGGCACTATTCTCCGAATGAAACGCCCTGTGCGAGTGCACGATGTCCAGAAGCTTACTGGATGCTTAGCCGCATTAAGTCGATTCATCTCACGACTCGGTGAAAAGGCATTGCCTCTTTACCGATTGATGAAGAAGACAGACAAGTTCGAGTGGACTCCTGAAGCTGATGCAGTGTTTGCCGAGCTCAAAACTCTGCTCTCCACCCAGCCGGTGCTTGTTGCTCCAATCAGCAAAGAGCCTCTGTTGCTCTATATCGCAGCCACAGGACAAGTCGTCAGTACTGTGCTAACGGTCGACCGGGAAGAAGAAGGAAAAGCTCTCAAAGTTCAGCGCCCAGTGTATTATTTGTCTGAAGTCTTGACTCCATCCAAGCAGAGATATCCTCATTATCAGAAGCTTGTGTATGGAATATACATGACCACAAAGAAGGTTGCTCATTATTTCTCTGATCATTCCATCACAGTCGTCAGCGACGCTCCACTATCAGAGATTTTGCACAACAGAGATGCAACTGGTCGAGTGGCCAAATGGGCGATTGAACTTCTTCCCCTTGATATCAAGTTTGAGGCAAAGAAAGCCATTAAGTCCCAGGCAATAGCAGATTTCCTCGCCGAGTGGATTGAACAGCAGCAGCCGACTGAAGTTCACTCGGAGCATTGGACCATGTTTTTTGATGGCTCTAAGATGTTGAATGGTTCCGGTGCTGGGGTTGTCCTGGTTTCCCCCAGAGGAGATAAGCTCAGATATGTGCTCCAGATTCACTTTGATTCCTCCAACAATGAGGCAGAATATGAGGCCCTCTTATATGGGTTGCGCATGGCCATTTCACTCGGCGTCCGTCGCCTGATGGTCTATGGCGACTCGGATTTAGTGGTCAATCAAGTGATGAAAGAGTGGGACGTGAGAAGCCCAGCCATGACTGGATACTGCAGTGCAGTGAGGAAGCTGGAAAAGAAGTTTGAGGGGTTGGAGCTCCATCATATACCCCGACTGAAAAATCAAGCAGCTGATGATCTGGCAAAGATAGGTTCCAAGAGAGAAGCCATTCCGAGTGGTGTGTTTTTGGAGCATATACACACTCCGTCAGTCAAAGAAGATCCTTTCACTGAAGAAACTCCACAACCCAAGAGTGCCATAGATCCGACTGAAGTTGAAGTCCCAGCGGTGGTCGACTTGATCATGGAGGTTTTGGTGGTCATTCCCGACTGGACAGTTCCGTATGTCGCATATATCCTGAGAAAAGAGCTTCCGGAGGATGAGGAAGAGGCTCGACAGATCATCCGTCGATCTAAGGCCTTTACCGTAATCAAAGGACAATTATACAGAGAAAGCGCGACTGGAGTTGGTCAGAAGTGCATAACACCAGAAGAAGGTCGACTCATCCTCAATGATATTCACTCGGGGACCTGTGGTCATCATGCGTCCTCTCGGACCATCGTGGCCAAAGCATACCGAGCCGGATTTTACTGGCCAAAGGCGAATGAGATGGCAAAAGATATAGTGGATAAGTGTGAGGGATGTCAGTTCTACTCGAATATGTCGCACAAGCCTGCGTCGGCCCTGAAGACCATCCCACTCGTCTGGCCTTTCGCAGTATGGGGACTGGACATGGTCGGTCCTTTGAGAACAGGACGAAGTGGCTTCACACATGTACTGGTGGCAGTCGACAAGTTCACCAAGTGGATCGAGGCTAAACCGATCAAGAGCCTTGACACAGGTACTGATGTTAGCTTCATCAGGGAACTAATATTCAGATATGGAGTCCCACACAGCATCATTACGGATAATGGGTCGAACTTTGACTCAGAGGAATTCAGAGCTTTCTGCAACTCCCAGGGCACACGGGTCGACTACGCTTCAGTCGCCCATCCGCAGTCGAATGGACAAGCAGAGCGAGCCAATGGACTAATTCTTAAGGGATTGAAGCCTCGGCTGATGCTTGATCTCAAACACGCGGCTGGAGCTTGGGTCGACGAACTTCCCTTAGTGCTTTGGGGGCTGCGGACCACACCTAATCGGTCGACCGGAAGAACTCCATTCTTCTTGGTCTACGGAGCTGAAGCAGTCTTGCCGAGTGATCTTCTCCACAATGCTCCTCGAGTTGAAATCTACAACGAAGCAGAGGCTGAACAAGCGTGGCAGGACGCAGTCGAGCTTTTAGAGGAAGAAAGAGAGATGGCTCTGATCCGGTCGACCATCTACCAACAAGATTTGCGTTGTTTCCACGCCAGAAATGTGAGAGGTCGAGCCTTCCAGGAAGGGGATTTAGTTCTCCGAGTGGATCAGCACAAACCACACAAGCTTGCTCCTTCTTGGGAAGGCCCCTTCATCGTCACCAAGGTTCTCCACAACGGGGCGTACCGTCTTTACAACGTCGAGCATAATATCGACGAGCCCCGAGCTTGGAACGCGGAGCTACTCCACCCATTTTTCACTTAAGTTTTATCACTCGGATGAGTTGCAATAAAATACTTCTGTAGTTCATGGACCTCAAAATAATAGTGTCACAGTTCCTCCATAATTTCTGTCACTTTTTATTTTTGTCCAATAAAATTCCCCCTCAGTGGGTGACTTAGCTGCGAATCCGTTTCATCTAAGTTTGTAAAAATCCTACCGAGTGGTGAGCCAGACTCCCACTCGGAGGCTTAGCTGCGAATCTGTTTCGCCTAAGTTATAAAAATCCTACCGAGTGAGGAGCAACCCTCACACTCGGGGGCTTAGCTGCGGCCCCGTGCTCGCCTAAGTTTGTAAAAACCCTACCGAGTGAGGAGCAACCCTCACACTCAGGGGCTTAGCTGCAGCCCTGTGCTCGCCTAAGTTATAAAAATCCTACCGAGTGAGGAGCAACCCTCACACTCGGGGGCTTAGCTGCAGTCCAAGGACTCGCCTAAGTTTATCAAAATCCTACCGAGTGGAGAGCAACCCTCTCACTCGGAGGCTTAGCTGCAGTCCAAGCACTCGCCTAAGTTACAAAAATCCTACCGAGTGAAGAGCAACCCTCTCACTCGGGGGCTTAGCTGCAGTCCAAGCACTCGCCTAAGTTACAAAAATCCTACCGAGTGAAGAGCAACCCTCTCACTCGGGGGCTTAGCTGCAGTCCAAGCACTCGCCTAAGTTATAAAAATCCTACCGAGTGAAGAGCAAACCTCTCACTCGGGGGCTTAGCTGCGGCCCAGTGCTCGCCTAAGTTATAGAAACCCTACCGAGTGGTAAGCCGGGCTTCCACTCGGAGGCTTAGCCGCAGCTCAGTGCTCGCCTAATTGGACTAAAGAATAAGTCGATTGCAGTAAAGGCGCCTTGCTTTGAACCTGCAAAAGACATTTCGAGCCAAAGGCAATCATATTCAAGCACCAAATTCAAGTTTGAATCGATATCTAAAGGAACCGAAAGTGCTCAGGCGTTAAGCATGTTAAGGTTTATCGGTTACAATTCCACTCGGCATACCGAGGCAAATTTAAAGAGTCGACCCAGAAGAAGTTTTTTACCCCTCCTGTGGAGGGCTGGAAGGTGCAACGAATTCATCAAGGTCAATTCCGTCGGCGATCCGAGTGGCAGCTGCAAGGAAAGTTTCCATAAAGGACCTGAAGTCGTGTTTCTTAGTGTTGGCCACCCGAAGAGCCGCCAGCTTCTCTTCTCGCGCATCTTTACAGTGGACTCGGGCCAGACACAGAGCAACATCTGCACCACACCGAGCCGAGGACTTCTTCCATTCCTGCACTCGACCAGGGATCGCGTTCAAGCGGGTCATCAGCGAATCAAGGTCATTCTGAAGTGTCTCCTCAGGCCAGAGCGTCGAGTCGATGCGAGATGTGGCGGCCTTCAGCCTTGCGAGATAGTCCACGACAGCTGCAACACGAGACTCCAATCGGAAAACATCCATGGCAACTTCGTCGTTCACAGGAGAATTGATGGGGTCGAGGTTTGGCTCCAGCCGGCTGGTTTCTTCTTCAAAGTTTTGACAAAATTCTGCAAGGATGATCACTAAGTCAAGGAGATGGTCGAATGGAAAAACCACAATTGGAAATGTTTGCCAAGCATAGAGGTTTACCTTCAAGCATAAGAAACAGCTTCTTGGCAAGACCACTCAGGAAGGCCTCCAGATCAGTTTTCTTCCCAGTCAATTTGCTGACTTGGTTGGTCAGGGCAGCTTTATCAGTTTTCAGTCGACTGATCTCCTTGTTGGCGATCCCAAGAGCAGCTTTCAGATTGGTATTGTCTTGTTCAAGCTTGGTGAGTGAAGCTAACTTCTCGTCAGCTAGCTTGATCTTCTCAGCTAGTTCAAGGTCTTTCTTCTGCTGGGCCTCCCTTACCTTACCTGCAAGTTACAGCAAGATCAGATTTTGAAACAAGCAAGGGGAAAAGCAGTCGTCAGGGTCTCACCAAACATACCTTCGGTCTCCTCCTTGGCCTTCGTCAGCTTCTCTTGAACCAGCTTCAGGCTCAGCTCGAGTTGAGTGTGCTTGTGTTCCAGTTCAGAGTAGCGAGCCACAAGATCACAAGAGTTCTGCGAAGAACCAATCGACTAAATGTCAAATATAATTCACTTCCGAGTGAAAAAGAAAAAAAACACACGTTTCTAAGACTACAGCCGAATACAAGCATTCGACCGTAGTCTCGGGGACTACACCCAGTGGGTGCACTCAGCGTGCCCCCACTAATTCTGTTGAAGACAAAGTCGACCAGTTGACCTCAAAAAAAAACGAGATGTATTCTTTAAGACTGTGATCAACTGCAAGCAGTCGACCACAGTCTCGGGGACTACACCCAGTGGGTGCACTCAGCGTGCCCCCACCGGTTTGTGAAATCCAGTCGACATAGTCGACTGACAGAAAAATTGACATCATAAAGCCTAAGGCCGACTGCCAGTAGTCGACCTTAGCCTTGGGGACTACACCCAGCGGGTGCACTCAGCGTGCCCCTGCTAACACGGAGTTTATTCGACACACCCAGTGGGTGACTACTATAAATTCCGGAAAGGAAAAGAAGGAAAAGTTTTTGGTAGCATATCCAACAGAACAAACAGTGGTCGACTGACCTGGACATTGCTTTGGAGGGCAGAACTGGCGTCATAAGCCGCCTGGCTCGCATCCCGGATGGTCTTCAGCTGCTCCATCATGATTCCCGCCTGGCGTATCGCCTCCTTCGCTGCGCCAGCTTGGTCCTCTGGGACGTGGTGCGTCGTGAAGAGGGAGGGCTGCTGAGCACTCGTCAATGGATCTGCGAAGGACACCGTGTGTCGAGTGGTGTTCTCTTCCTCCACAGTCAGAATCTCAGGCGCCGTCACATCCTGAGGCACCTTACTGGCGGACGCTTTCCGACTCCTCCTGCGCTTCAGCGGCTCTTCATCCTCATCATCATCAGGGAGATTGATAACAGTATTGGGTGGAGCTACGGAGAAGAATCAGGATCAGAGATCACGAGTCAGTCGACACCAAGATCAGAGATCGCGAGTCAATCGACTAAGAACGGCGTTAAGAATACAGTACCCGGGTTCGAAGTTGCTGCGTCCTCCATCTCGTGGTCATCAGCCCGGGCTGAGGTTTCAGAAGTAGCAGCACTGCAACTCCAAAGGGCCAGTCGACTAACTTCAGCGTCGACCAGAGACAAAGTCCACACAAAATAAGAAGATTCAAGCAGCACGATTACCCTGATATGGTGGGGATGGACACCTTCATCTTCGGTAGGAGCTTGATCGTCTTCGACGGGGCCGCCCTGGGCTGCTTCGGCGCCTTTTCAGTCGGCACCGGAGAGGTGGTCCGAGGGCGCTTGGTCGACTGAACAGCGGTCGCAACCCCCTTGCCACGTTCAGTCGAAGGGTCGTGGACAAGCTTCGACCGCCTTTCTGAGCGCGGTGGTACGACCTCCTCCTCCTCTTCTTCCTCGTCCTCGACGTCATCTACATCACCGTCATCATCATCGTCGTCGTCGTCATCCTCTGCAACATCCGAGTCCCATTCCTCCTCTTCCTGGCTCTCGCCCCCGCTCGCCTCGCCCTTCTCAGTCGAAGCTTGTGCCCCATTGGGCATCGAGTACAGCTCGGTGAGGGCCTAGCAGATGTCCAGACAAGGATCAGTCGACCAGTCGGCAGGGTAAACAGAAATGAATGCGACAAGAGCGCAGTGGAGAGCAGGGCAAGTGTACCTTGTTTGGATCGCTGTTGTGGTCGAGTGGGGGAATCCTTCTGGCTCGCATGGGTTATCCTTGTCTCCGGTAACGGCTACCATCCATCTTTCCAGAGTGACGTCGTCGACTGCTTCTGGATGGACTCTAGTCTCGTCTTCGGTCCCACGGTACAACCACATGCAGTGGCTCCGGAACTGAAGGGGTTGGATGCGACGCCTGAGGAAGACCTCCAGGAGGTCCATGCCCGTCACTCCCTCCCGAACCAACTGCACCACGCGCTCCATCAACATCTTCACGTCAGCTTTCTCCTCCGGAATCAGCTTCAGAGGGGAGGGCTTGTTCACTCGGTCCATGGTAAACGGAGGGAGTCCACTCGACTGCCCTGGCGTCGACTGGACCTGGCAGTAGAACCAAGTCGACTGCCAGCCTCTGACGGACTCGGGAAAGGTCATGGGCGGGAAGGTGCTCTTATTCCTCACCTGGATCCCCAGACCCCCACACATTTGGACGACTTGGGTTCTCTCATCACCTGGGCTCGCCTTCTTCACGGTCTGAGATCGACACGTGAATATATGCTTGAACAAACCCCAGTGCGGTCGACAGCCCAGGAAACCCTCACACATGGACACGAACGCGGCAAGATAGGCAATAGAGTTCGGGGTAAAGTGGTGGAGCTGCGCCCCAAAGAAATTCAAGAAGCCACGGAAGAAAACACTCGGCGGCAAGGAAAATCCACGATCAACATGGGTGGCCAAGAGCACACACTCACCCTCTTCTGGCTGGGGCTGCCACTCCTTCCCCGGAAGCCTCGCAGCTCCATGAGGGATCAAGCCCTCGTTGGCCATGTCGAGGAGGTCATTCTCGGTGATGGTCGACTGGATCCAGTCTCCTTGGACCCAGCCCTTCGGCAGGCGGGATTTGGACGAGGACCCGCCGCGGCTGGTGGATCTCCCCTTTGCCTTCTCCGTCGCCGATGCCTTCTTCGCACGTTCCAGCGCCGCCGTCTTCTCCTTGACCATGGTTGCCGGCGAGATGCGCGTGGGGAAGTTGTGCGGGGGCGAGAGCGAGCATGCTGGACGGGGACGAAGCGAGCGGAGAGAGAGAGAGAATGACTGAGGCGCAGTACAGAAATCCTCGCCGGGCGCATTTATAAGGTCCCTTCCGAGTGGATGATAGGTGGGCCTGGTCGATCTAATCATATCAGGAACAGTTATGCAGACGGGATACGTGGTGAAAAAAGCGGCGCGGAGATCGAGGCGTCTATGTCCCGTCCCATCCGAACGCCGCGGTCCGCTCCGCTTCGCACGCGTCCCCAAATTTCGCATCCCGCGGAACCCGCGGACAGCAGATCAGTCTGTCAGACACGGGGTTTCCAGCGATCCGTCGCTCGGAGATCGTCGAAGCCCGAAAGATCACTCGACGCAAGAATAGAATGGATCGAATCGACTGAAGACAAGTTGCTCACTGTCAACGAAGAGGTTCTTTGGTCCAGGACAACGCACGACCAGAGCGCAAAGGTTAACCGGAAACGACATCAACTCCTTCCTCACTCGAAGCCTCAATCCATTCGGGGGCTAATGATGGGGTTATGTACCTAGGGTAGGGTCATGGACCTGATCTAAGTACCTTACCCAAGGACACCCTTAGAAGAAGTCGCCTTCCAGTCGACCAACGAGGGACACACTCGACTGACTTGAAGGACTCGACCACGAAGACTCACTCGACCACCAGAAGGTCAAAAGGCACTCTGCACTGCAACAGCCTGTAATCAAGTAGACTTTATGATAGTAAAGGCACTTTATGTGGGGCGTTACCAGTAACGCCCCAGACTTAACTCACCTTAAACCCTCTCCTACGTGGGCTGGCTGGGGTCCTGGCGCACTCTATATAAGCCACCCCCCTCCACAGGCAGAAGGGTTCGGCACCTTGTAACTCATATACTCATAATCCACTCGACCGCCTCCGGGCTCCGAGACGTAGGGCTGTTACTTCTTCCGAGAAGGGCCTGAACTCGTACATCCTTTGTGTTTACAACCTCTCCATAGCTAGGACCTTGCCTCTCCAAACCTACCCCACTCTACTGTCAGGCTTAGAACCACGACATCGCTCACCTTGTCCACAATGGGTGCGACAAGGGCCTTGAGCACATCCCGATCGGCGTCTGGCGGCAAGGACTTGAGGACGTTGGTGAAGCTAAGGCCTGGATTGCAGAAGGCCACCTTCATCAGCACCTTTTGGAGAACCCCGGTGCAAATTTTGCGCGACTCGTCGGCCAGCTGCTTTGGGATCCTTTCCCGGAGCCGCTGGAGTGCCATCGCCACGCCCTTGAAGAACAGGCTGAGCTTGACGCTGGGTTAGAGATTCTCATCGGAGGGATACCCAAAGTCCTCCATCCCCAGCTGCGCCAGCTCCTCGTTGATGACTGCGGCAATATTCACCAGACCCTCGGGCCAGTGCTCCACAGTATCTCTGAACGAGTTCTGGGTAACTGCGATGCTCTCCAGCAGCGCCTTGTCAGCTTTGACCTTCTCCGACAAGGTCTTCTCCCTCTCCTTGGCGGCCTCCAGCGTCTGCATCAGCGTGGCCAGCTTCAACTCCAGGTCCTCATTGGAATCCTTGGCGGCGCTGAGCTCCTTGCCCCTCTCAGCGCGAAGACCTTGCAGCTCACTGTGGGCGGCAGCATCCTTCTCACACTCACGCTTGAGCGCGGCAAGCTCCTCGCCGCTCTTCCCAATGTTGGCCTCCAGTTGCGCCACCTTCTCCTCCAGCTCTTTCTTGGCAGCCTCTGCGATTGCGGCAGCGTCCTTTGCCTCCTTGAGCGCCCCGCCAAGTGCTTGCTCGCGCTTGACGAGCTCCTCCTCGTAGCTGTCGAGGTTGGCCTTCCGCTGCACCAATTCGCCTTCTCGCGCGGACTGCTTCTCGGCGGCTAGCCTTTGTTCCTCCTCAGCTTCGGCCTTCTCGAGAAGGAAGGCCGTGCGCTCCTCGTCGAGTCGCTCCCGCTCCTGTGCCAGGGACCGGAGAGCCTCTTGATTGTGGCCCCGGAGCTCCTCCGCGCGCTTCTCCATATCCACTCCCGCCTTCGCAACAAGCGCTTCTCGGGAAGCCAGTTTGGCTTGTCGGGCGCGGTAGAGTGATAGCAGCTTCCGCAACAGCTCCTCCTCCTCAGGCTCGCCACTGCTACTGCTGGGCGCGTCGACCAACGACAGCCCGGCGGAGGCGAGCAACTCCTCATCAAAAGTTTCCCCCTCGACCGGCGCCCTGGAGCTCGACGCCCAGGGTAGCTTGATGAAGATATCATCGCCGGCCTTCAAGTAGGCGTCGGGCTGGGGCTCTTCAAAGCCTGGCTCCGCGGCAGCAGCGGAGGGATCGGTGGTCGGTGCAGCGCCTGGCGCTCCTGCGGCCTTAGGGCCGTCAGTGTGATCGCCCGACCCCTCGCCGGCTTCTGCGGCGGCAGCCTTGGCGGCCTCTTCGCCGGCAGGCTCAGTAGCACCAGCCCCTTCTTCGTTGATGGCGGCGTCGTCGTTGCTTCCACGCGCACCTTCCTCGCCGGCGTCCTCTTTCTCCATTAGCTCTACGGCAGATGGATCTGAAGAACGAAGAAGGAGGAAAAAATCAATCAAAAATCAGAAGAAGAAGAACCCAAGGGAAAGTTTTTTGACAAGGGAATTACCTATGCCAAGACCTGCAGTTGCGGTCTCGGCCGCCGCAGGATCGACGGTGCTGCCCCTTGCCGGAGAGTCCTCCCTTGACGGAGAGCGCTCCCTTACCGGGAACCCCTCCCTTGGCGGCATAGTCGAAGCAGATGGCACTTCGGGACCAGCTTCCGGGCGCTCCTGATGTGGCTGCTCTGCTCCTACACAAATCAACAAGGAAGATATCAACAAAGGAAAAAGCACTCATGCGCGCCCGACAGCAGAAAGCTAACTACGAACTTACGCTGGGGGCTGCGCTGGGGGCTGCTTTGAGGAGTGGTTGCCGGGTCCGTCAAGGTGGTCTCGGACCCACCCCCTGCCGACACGGTGGGGTCATCTTCGATGACAATCACCGCGGCCTTGGCCCTCTTCGCCGCTCTCTGGGCCAGCGTCCTGAAAAGAAAGGAGTCTAGATTGAAGCAAGTCAGATACAAGATAAAAACAGCAAAATTGAAGAACTACAAAAGCACCAAAGAAACTTACTCTTCTTCCTCCTCGTCGGAGCTGAGCGCGGAAAGATCAAAGTCCGGCTCCCCTCTGGTGCGGCGAGGCGGAGGAGTAGGATCCCTTGCCCGCTTGGCGGGGGCGGTGGCGGTGGCCTGGGAAGTTCCCGCTCCAGTTGCCGCTGCTGCATGAGGCGCTCCCGCGGCAACATTGCTTGCCGCGGTAGAGCGTGTCGCACAGCTCGGCGGCTGTTGACCCGGCTGCCGCCCCGCTACGTCCGCGGCCCTGCGAAGACGCCTCCTTGGCGGGGCCGGGGGCTCCGCCTACGGCAAGCTTTCTAAAGGCTCGGGCTCTTCCTCACCGGCCTCGCTCGGCTCGGCTTCAGAACCGGCAGGCTCTTCCTCGCCAATGAACTCCGCGCGCTCGGCAAGGTTTGCCGCTTCTGCCGCCTCCGCCTCCTCCACAGTGAACTCGAACACGCCCGCGGCAGCTGCGGCCGCAACCTCTTCCGCCCTAGTGGCGATGCGCTGCAGCTCCTCGTCGGTGGTGTCACGGGTGAGGCTCTTCTGCTCGTCAGCGTGGACCGGCACTTCTTCCAAGTTGTCGAAGAACGCTTGCACGACGTCATCGCAGGCTCTTGCAAAGTTGGAACGATTCCGTGTGAATCGCACAACGGCATCATGGCGCGGATCCGGTCAAGCGAAGAATTGTTGCACAATGGAACGACGCCCCTCGGCAGCGTGAATGGGTGCTGGGGGTTGCGTTTGAACAACTCCAGGAGCATTGCATCCAGCTCCAAGACGGTGAAGTTGTAGTTGAGGCCCGGCCGCAGCCTCATGATGTCCGCCGAGTTCTTAAATTCCTAGGCGAGCCTCCCCCTCTCCTGCAGGGGGGCGATGCGGCGGCGGAGGAACTCTGCGCCTACAACGCCTACAGTGAGCCCGGAAAGCCTGAGGCGAAGGATCCTAGTAATGGCGATCTTCAGCCTCTCGTCTTCCGGGGCCATGTTGCTCCAGTCATTGCCGCGCACTATTGGAGGTTGGCGCACGGCGGTGAAGGGCTGCGGATTCTCCTCGACGATCCAGCACCACTCCGCTCTCCACTCCTCCCACTTGCTGCGGAGCTCACCCTCCAAGTACGCCTCCTTCTTGCCGACTCTCGAGATCCAGGCAATCCCTCCGGCAAGCGGCTCTCCTCTCTCTACCCGAGGTATGAAGAAGTGGTAGAAAAGGGCAACACTGGGGTGGACTCCGACAAAGTTTTCGCACAAATGTGCGAAAACTACCATGGTCAGAACGGCGTTGGGGGTGAAGTCAAGGAGGCGGAAGCCGTAGGTGTTCATGATATTGCAGAAGAACTCCGAGAAGGGCGGGCAGAGCCCGCAATAGAAGAACAGCGTGAAGAATGGGTACCCGTTTGGAGCCAGTTCCAAAGCAGCGGCCGGGAGTACCCTCGTGCGCGGATGCGCCCGCGTCTCCGTCGCCCAAAAGAGGTAGAAGTACTCCCTCAGCTCCTGCACGCCGAGCTGGGGGGAGAAGATCGCCCGCTCCTTCCACAGCGCCGCGAGCTGCTGCGCCTCGGCCGACTTCACGGCCTTTCCCTTGTCGGCTTTCGGAGCCATGGCGGAGGTGGTGGGGAAGGTCGACGGCGTTGGTGATGCTGGTGGCAATGGGGGGCGGAGCGTTGCTCTCTCGGCTTCGAGAAGAAAGGGGGGGGCGGCGGAGGTTCGTGAAGATGGAGTAGTAGCAACCAGCGAGGGGGAACGAACTGCCCCTGTTTCCTCTGCTTATAAACAGGGACGGGGCGGACATTTCGCCCTTCCGAATAAAGAACCACCCACGATCTCTCCCACGATGCCGCATTCAACCCGTGCCGTTAGGGGAGAGCGCGGTGGATACGGAGCGAGATTCGGCGTGGCCCAGTCCACATGTGCCCGTGCCCTATCTTGGGCCTGGCCCAACAGCGCTCGGCACCGTGTCTGGCCCAGGCCCAGGGGCTCCTGTCGATGTACTAGAATAGGGGTACCCTAGTACCCCGAACTTGTGCACGGGCAGTTGCAGCACCCCGCGGCAAGGCTTGCCGGGCTAACACCAAGATCCTCTGTGGTTCCCTTGGAGCCATTCAAGAACAAAGTATTTAAGCTCAGGAGTTAAAGCCCCGGCAAGAGGAGCTTGCCGGGAAGGCCAACGAAGGCACTCCAAGGAACTTGCCGCGACGCGCCACGCGCTCCGGCAAGGCAACAAGGCCCCGGCGAGAGGAGCTTGCCGGGAAGACCAACCAAGGTACCTCGAGGCCCGGTGAGCGACAAGCTTCCGGACCCGACAAGATAACAACAGCGGCAAGGTGCTTGCCGCGGCAGGCGGCCACTCTGTGCCCACGCTCCAGCGCATCCACCAACGTGTCACTCTGGGGGCCTCTCCAGGCGCACGTGGCGGGAGGCTGTGCAGCCAGCGGTGCGCAGTGGCATGCGAAGCTGACAAGATCGCCATCGTGGCGAACGGTGGCGCCCCTAACGGTCCTTTTCTGCACTGTTTGGGCGACCCAGACGGGCATTTATTGCCCTTGTCCCCTGCCGTCAGGGTTAGGTAGGGTGCACTGTACAAGTAACTGTACCAACCACCTCACTTTTTACATTTGTACCCTTCTCTGCGTTGCCACCTGTCGGTGACCCCTTTAGCGTATAAAAGGAGGCCCATGCGCAACGTAGAGGAGGTTCGGGAGGTTCGATTCATGGGTGAGCCAGAAAACACTTAGCTCTCGAGAGCAAGAACATAATAGAACCAGACAAGCAGCAGTAGGAGTGTTATCTCTCCGGAGAGCTCCGAAGCTGGGTAAACTGCTCGTGTGCTTCGCCTCGATCTGCTCTTCGTGCGATCTCCGCCCCCCGCCGAACCGAAAGGGGCCCGGTCCGCCGGCCCCATAGGTGTTCGTGGATCAGTTTCCCCCGACAAGCGCCCGCCCCATCTCATGTGCACCTTTCGGGCCAGCCAGATTCGGCCCAGCTCCTATTTTTTTCCTTCTGCGAATTTAGACTTTATCCAGTGATTTACAATTTTGCAGAAAACCCCTCCATGTTCATGCATATAATAACCCATTAACCGTGCATCGGATTAAAATGTTTTAAATATGTAAAATGCTTAGAATTTTGTGCATATTAATAATTTGCCACTTTCATCCATGTTTAATATGTTTAAACTTGTTGTTTGTTTAATTTTACATAAATGCCATGTTAAAATGATTTATTTTATAACTAAATAACTGTAGCTCCAAATTTAATAAACTTTATATGTAAATGGGGTGGAAAAATGCCTAGTTTAACATGGTCCACTTTATTTTCCTGTTTAACAACCTTAAAATATGGTTTAGGGCGGAACAGTATCGAATTCATAAATATGCATATGAGGATTTTACAGAATTGTTGTTTGTTGTTCCGGCCTCATTTAAACTTGCCTAGATAGGTAATTTTCATATGCTTCACCCCTTGCCATGTTTAACAAAATTTAATATTATTGGGTAGCCTAAACAAGATCGAACTAAATAAATGTTGTGAAGTTTCGCCAATATGCAACTCGTTGCATATGGAGCTCCACTTAACTTGTAGTATTGCTTGTTGCATTTTGCCATTCCATGCCATGCTATTTAAACCGGACATGCATCACACTTGAATTGTGCATCATGCCATGTTTATGCTTGTGCATTTATCATGTTGTTTGTTTATTTTTGGTGTTGCTTCTTAGTTCCGGTAATGTTGCGATTGTGAGGATTCGTTCGACCACTCCCGTTCGTCTTCTTCATGGACTCATTCTTCTTCCTTGCGGGATTTCAGGCAAGATGACCGCTACCCTGGATCTCACTACTATCATTGCTATACTAGTTGCTTCGTTCTATTGCTATGCTGTGCTACCTATCACTTGCTCTTCAAGCCTCCCAAATTGCCATGTCAGCCTCTAACCTTTTCATCCTTCCTAGCAAACCATTGCTTGGCTATGTTACCGCTTTGCTCAGCCCCTCTTATAGCGTTGTTAGTTGCAGGTGAAGTTGAAGATCGCTCCATGGTGGATAGGTTTATGTTGGGATATCACAATATCTCTTATATTATTAATACATCTATATACTTGGTAAAGGGTGGAAGACTCGGCCTTATGCATGGTGTTTTGTTCCACTCTTGCTGCCCTAGTTTCCGTCATACCGGTGTTATGTTCCCGGATTTTGCGTTCCTTACGCGGTTGGGTGATTTATGGGACCCCCTTGATAGTTTGCTTTGAATAAAACTCCTCCAGCAAGGCCCAACCTTGGTTTTACCATTTGCCTCACCTAGCCCTTTTTTCCCTTGGGTTTCCGGAGCCGAGGGTCATCTTTATTTTATCCCCCCCTCCCGGGCCAGTGCCCGTCGTGAGTGTTGGTCCAACCTGTCAACCGCCGGTGGCCACCAAGGGCAACTCTGGGCTGGCCTACCGGAAGTTTGGACAATCCGGTGTGCCCTGAGAACGAGATATGTGCAGCTCCTATCAGGATTTGTCGGCACATTCGGGCGGCTTTGCTGGTCTTGTTTTACCATTGTCGAAATGTCTTGTAAACTGGGATTCCGAGTCTGATCGGGTCTTCCTGGGAGAAGGTATATCCTTCGTTGATTGCGAGAGCTTATCATGGGCTAAGTTGGGACACCCCTGCAGGGTATAAACTTTCGAAAGCCGTGCATGCGGTTATGGGAAGATGGGAATTTGTTAATGTCCGGTTGTAGATAACTTGACACCAGATCCGTATTAAAATGCATCAACCGCGTGTGTAGCCGTGATGGTCTCTTTTCGGCGGAGTCCGGGAAGTGAACACGGTTTTTGGGTTATGCTTGACGTAAGTAGGAGTTCAGGATCACTTCTTGATCATTGCTAGCTTCACGACCGTTCCTTTTGCTCTCTTCTCGCTCTTATTTGCGTATGTTAGCCACCATATATGCTTAGTCTCTGTTGCAACCTCACCACTTTACCCCTTCCTTTCCCTTTAAGTTTGCTAGTCTTGATACCCATGGTAATGGGATTGTTGAGTCCTTCTGGCTCACAGATTACTACAACAATAGTTGCAGGTACAGGTTATGCGATGATCATGACGCGAGAGCGATGTTTGCTTGTTTGGAGTTCTTCTTCTGCTTCTTCTTTGATCAGGGGATAGGTTCCAGGTCGGCAGCCTGGGCTAGCAGGGTGGATGTCATTTGAGTTTCTGTTTGTGTTTCATCCGTAGTCGGATGTTGATCTTATGTATGATGATATTGTATTCGTGTGGCATTATATGCCTCTTGTATGTATCCCCATCTATTATGTAATGTTGATGTAATGATATCCACCTTGCAAAAGCATTTCAATATGCGGTTCTATCCTTGGTGGGACCTTCGAGTCTCTTTAGGATAGTATCGCATATTGGGCGTGACAGTCGCGTTGTCATTCTGGTCGCGAACGTGTACATACATATTGGTCGATCAGTGTATCTGCAGGCTGCAGCGATGAACTGTGGCCGAGTAAGGAAGGGCACGTGTCGTAGTAGAGGTGCGGACGTAGCATGTCACACAGTCCCGTCAATATCGTGTACACATACGTACAACCAGGGTGCAAGAAAGTAAATACCACCATGTACGTACATACGGGCGGGGTCTCGAAGGCCTACTCGCACATACGTACTGCCAGGGCTCGTGTACATGGAGAGGCAGCAACGACGTCCTGTTTATCGACAGCTGCTACGTCTTGAGCTTGCGTTGGTTTTCCCCGAAGAGGAGAGGGTGATGCAGCAAGTGTAGCGTAAGTATTTCCCTCAGTTTTGAGAACCAAGGTATCAATCTAGTAGGAGGCTCCTCAAAACTCCCACACACCTACACAAACAAACTGAGAACTCGCAACCAACGTGATAAAGGGGTTGTCAATCCCTTCACGGCCTCTTGCGAAAGTGAGATCTAATAGAGAGATAATAATATATTTTTGGTATTTTGTAATATAGATGCAAAAAGTAAAGATGCAAATAAAAGTAGATTGAAAGCAAATATGATAAGAGATAGACCCGGGGGCCATAGGTTTCACTAGAGGCTTCTCTTGAGATAGCATAAGTATTATGGTGGGTGAACAAATTATTGTCGAGCAATTGATAGAAAAGCGCATAGTTATGAGATTATCTAGGCATGATCATGTATATAGGCATCACGTCCATAACAACTAGACCGACTCCTGCCTGCATCTACTACTATTACTCCACACATCGACCGACTCCTGCGCCTGCATCTAGATTATTAAGTTCATAAGAACAGAGTAACGCTTTAAGCAAGATGGCATGATGTAGAGGGATAAACACATGCAATATGATATAAACCCCATCTTGTTATCCTCGATGGTCACAATACAATACGTGTCTTGCAAACCGTTCTGTCACTGGGTAAGAACACCGCAAGATTGAACCCAAAGCTAAGCACTTCTCCCATGGCAAGAAAGATCAATCTAGTAGGCCAAACCAAAGTGATAATTCGAAGAGACTTGCAAAGATAACTCAATCATACATAAAAGAATTCAGAGAAGATTCCAATATTATTCATAGATAAACTTGATCATAAACCCACAATTCGTTGGATCTCGACAAACACACCGCAAAAAGAGATTACATCGAATAGATCTCCACAAGAGAGGGGGAGAACATTGTATTGAGATCCAAAAAGAGAGAAGAAGCCATCTAGCTAATAACTATGGACCCGTAGGTCTGTGGTAAACTACTCACAACTCATCAGAGGGGCTATGGTGTTGATATAGAAGCCCTCCGTGGTTGATTCCCCCTCTGGCAGAGTGCCGGCGAAGGCTCCAAGATGGGATCTCGCGGATACAGAAGGTTACGTGGTGGAAATTGTGTTTCATTGTGCTCATGGATGTTTTTGGGGTCTGTAGGTATATATAGGAGGAAGAAGTACGTCGGTGGCCGCCCGAGGGGCCCACGAGATAGGGGGCGCGCCCTACAGGGGGGCGCCCTCCTATCTCGTGGGGCCCTCGGAGGCTTCTTGACTTGCACTCCAAGCTCTCCGGATCAGATTTGTTCCAAAAATAACGCTCCCGAAGGTTTCATTCCGTTTGGACTCCGTTTGATATTCCTTTTCTTTGAAATACTGAAATAGGCAAAAAAACAGCAATATGGGCTGGGCCTCCGGTTAGTAGGTTAGTCCCAAAAATGATATAAATATGTAAAATAAAGCCCATAAACATCCAAAAGGGGTAATATAATAGCATGGAACAATCAAAAATTATAGATACGTTGGAGACGTATCAAGCATCCCCAAGCTTAATTCCTGCTCGTCCTCGAGTAGGTAAATGATAAAAAGAGAATTTTTGATGTGGAATGCTACCTAGCATAATTCATAATGTAATTTTCTTCATTGTGGCATGAATGTTCAGTCCAAATGAATACAAAATAAAAGTTCATATTGACATAAGAAATAGTAATACTTCAAGCATACTAATCAAAGTAATCATGTCTTGTCAAAATAACATGGCTAAAGAAAGTTATCCCTACAAAATCATATAGTCTGGTTGTTGCTCTATCTTCATCACACAAAGTATTTAATCATGCACAACCCCAATGACAAGCCAAGCAATTGTTTCATACTCTAATAATCTCAAACTTTTTCAACTTTCATGCAATACATGAGCGTGAGCCATGGACATAGCACTATATGTGGAATAGAATGGTGGTTGTGGAGAAGACAAAAAGGAGAAGATAGTCTCACATCAACTAGGCGTATCAACGGGCTAAGGAGATGCCCATTAATAGATATCAATGCAAGTGAGTAGGGATTGCCATGCAACGGATGCACTAGAGCTATAAATATATGAAAGCTCAACAAAAGAAACTAAGTGGGTGTGCATCCAACTCGCTTGCTCACGTAGACCTTGGGCACTTTTGAGGAAGCGCATCATTGGAATATACAAGCCAAGTTCTATAATGAAAAATTCCCACTACTATATGAAAGTGACAACATATGAGACTCTCTATCATGAAGATCATGGCGCTATTTTGAAGCACAAGTGTGGAAAAAGAGATTGTAACATTGTCCCTTCTCTCTTTTTCTCTCATTTTTTTCTTTTCTTCTTCCCCTTTTTTCTTTGGCCTTTCTTTTTTTTCTTCTTTTTGGCCTTTATTTTTTCTTTTTTTTCCTTTTTTTTCTTTTTGTAAAGTCCGAAGTCTCATCCCGACTTGTGGGGGAATCATAGCCTTCATCATCCTTTCCTCACGAGGACAATGCTCTAATAATGAAGATCATCACACTTTTATGGATTTACAACTCAAAGCTAGAACAAAATATGACTCTATATGAATGCCTCCGGCGGTGTACCGAGGTATGCAATGAATCAAGAGCGACATGTATGAAAATTATGAAGGTGGCCTTGCCATAAATGCGATGTCAACTACATGATCATGCAAAAAGCAATATGACAAAAGTAATGCATGTCATATGAACGGAACGGTGGAAAGTTGCATGGCAATATATCTCGGAATGGCTATGGAAATGCCATAATAGGTAGGTATGGTGGCTGTTTTGAGGAAGGAGTATGGTGGGTGTATGGTACCGGCGAAAATTGCGTGGCACAAGAAAGGCTAGCAATGGTGGAAGGGTGAAAGCGTGCGTATAATCCATGGACTCAACATTAATCAAAAGAACTCATATACTTATTACAAAAATTTAGAAGTCATCAAAAACCAAAGCACTACGCGCATGCTCCTAGGGGGATAGATTGGTAGGAAAAGACCATCGCTCGTCCCCGACCGCCACTCATAAGGAAGACAATCAATAAATAAAAGTGTGCTCCAACTTCATCACAAAGCGGTTCACCATACGTGCATGCTACGGGAATCACAAACTTCAACACAAGCATTCTTTGAATTCATAATCACCCAACTAGCACAACTTTAATATCACTACCTCCATATCTCAAAACAATTATCAAGTATCAAGTTGATCATAGCATCCAATTCACTTCCTATGATAGTTTTTATTATACCCAACTTGGATGCTCATCATTCTAGGACCAACTTTGTGACAATAGAAAATACCATGCTGTTCTAAAAGACTCTCAAAATAATATAAGTGAAGCGTGAGAGACTAGCAATTTCTTCAAAATTAAGACACCACCGTTCTCTAAAAGATATAAGTGAAGCACGAGAGCAAAAACTATCAAGCTCAAAAGATATAAGTGAAGCACATAGAGTATTCTAGCAAATTCTAATCAAATAGGCTTCTCTCAAAAGGTGTGTACAGCAAGGATGATTGTGGTGAACTAACAAGCAAAGACTAATATAATACACGACGCTCCAAGCAAAACACATATCATGTGGCGAATAAAAATATAGCTCCAATAAAGTTACCAATGAACGAAGACGAAAGAGGGGATGCCTTCCCAGGGCGTCCCCAAGCTTTAGGCTTTTTGCTATTCTTGAATATCTTGGAGTTCCATGGGCATCCCCAAGCTTAGGCTCTTGCCACCCTTTATTCCATAGTCCATAAAAGCTTTACCCAAAACTTGAAAACTTCACAACACAAAACTCAACAAGAAATCTTATAATCTCCGTTAGTGAAAGAAAACAAAACCACCACGTAAGGTACTGCAATGAACTCATTCTTTATTTATTTTGGTGTTAAACCTACTCTATTCCAACTTCCTTATGGTTTACAAACTGAATTACTAGCCATAGATGCATTGAAATAAGCAAACAACACACGAAAAACAGAATCTGTCAAAAACAGAACAGTCTGTAGCAATCTGTAACTAACGCAAACTTCTGGAACTCTAAAAATCCCATCTCGGTAAGACCGAGATCCCTATCGGTAGGACCGATTTGCCTAGGGTTTGTGGCAATGGATATGACTTTTGAAATCGGTGGCGCCGGATAGGAAGAATCGGTGTGACCGATTTTGGCTCTGGGTTTAGGTCATTTGTGGATGTGAGAAAGTATCTGAGGGTTTTGGAGCATATCACTAAGCACATGAAGCAAGAGGCTCATTAAGCAACACCTCATCCCTCCTTGATAGTATTGGCTTTTCCTATAGACTCAATGTGATCTTGGATCACTAAAATATAAAATGAAGAGTCTTGAGCTTTTGAGCTTGAGCCAATCCTTTGTCCTTAGTATTTTGAGGGATCCACTTTCATCATCCATGCCATGCCATTCATTGAGCTTTCCTGAAATAATAGTCTTGGTATAGCATTAGCTCAATGAGCTATATGTTGTTATGAATTACCAAAACCACCTAGGGATAGTTGCACTTTCAATCTCCCCCTCTTTGGTAATTGATGACAACATATAGATCAAAGCTTCAACAAATGATAATAAGATTGAAAAACATCGTCGTTTTGAGAAGTATGTGATAAGCAAGAGCTCCCCCTAAATTTGTGCGTAGTTTTAGATTTGCTTCGGACTGCAAATGCACAAGGAATTAGGCTCATGGGTTACTCTTCCATGTCACATACATCTTGGTGGAGCGCTCAAAATGATAAATATTGAATACATGCACTCATCACCAAGCAAAGTGAATGATCACATAGGATAGATAAGATAATATCATCAAACAAGCATAAGTGTAGCTTATGATCAAACACATGATCATCAATGTCTCACAAGAATAGCATAGTATCTCAAGCAATCAAAAGCAAACAAGTTTTTACCACCAAATCAAGAGAGAATAAAAGCAAAACTCTCTCTCTCTCGAAGCCTATGATCTATACATTTTTCTCCCCCTTTGGCAACAAGTTACCAAAAAGTTCATAAAAAATGCATAGTGCTAGATCGTCTCTCAGGCTTGATCTTCAGGTGGTGGTGTCCGGATAACTCCAAGAACGAAGGCTTCAGTTGAAGTAGAGGGTGCTGGAGTTGATGCTGGAGCTAGTTGCACTAGAGCTGTAGGAGCTGTAGCTAGTGCAGATGATGTTACTCTAGTGTCTATCACAGGCACTGCAACTAACCTCTGGGCTCTAGGCACTTTGGCAAACGCATTAGTGGTAGTCTTCCCCTGCCTCTCCTGCATGTCATCCTGCAGCTGCTCCACAACTGACTGAATCTCAGTTACTTTGACATCAAGATCATGAAATTTGAGTTCCATGATTCTTTCCAAGCTCTCCTGATTCTGAGTGAGGGTGGCCAATCCCTTCTCAATCCTCAGTGTTGATGCTATTAAGTAACCAAGTTGTTCATGCTTGTTCTTCAAGAAATACTCAGATGCCTCCTCTTGAGTTGGCATCTTGGCAGCCTTCTCCTTCCTTGCCTTCTCCTTCTTCTCTTGAGCATGTACAGATGATGGATCATTCTCATTCATGACAACCTCATTGTCCTCAAAGTCTGGATAAAGTGGAAAATGTTCCTTATCCAATAGATATTTGCCTGTTCCCATCTTTGAGTTAATCAACTCCTGAATCTGAGGGGCATATCCACAGCTCCTCTTCTGGTCTGCTGCAGTCCTCTTAATGGTTTCAACCATAAGGCTCATGACCTTGAATTTCTGAGGCACATCAAACAAATGCAACATGTTGATTGCATGCCCTGTGATCATGTTGTGGTCACCAGACTTAGGCAATAGAGTGTGCCTTAGGATCCAATTGATAGTGGGCAGCCCCGACAGAAGAAAGTGGACTGATCCAAACTTATGTGTCTCAACAGCTTTGTCTAGGATCTCCTTGTACATGTGTGCCATGGAATTGTGGTCCATCTTCTTCTTGGCATATACATCCAGGTCATCATCATTTTCCTTTGGGGCATTGATCAGTCTTGCCCATTCCTCAACAGTGGACTGGTACCTTGTACCTTCAGACATCCAAACTATCCTCCCATCTGGATAGAAGTGTGATGTGGAGTAGAATTGCATAATAAGTTCATCATTCCACTTGGTGAGCTTTTGCCCAACATAATCTGCAACTCCACAAGCAACAAAACTGTCTTGCACTCCAGGATAGTGCTCTTCATTTTCCTTTATGTAGGTCCAGTTGACCCACCTCATATCACATACTATGGGCTTCTTGTCCAACAAGATTGTCTCATAGAAGTCCTGCTCTTCCTTTGTATGGAACCTGTAATCAACAGCAGTTCTTCTCCTTGCGGCATATGGATCTGTCAGCCTCCATAGCCTCAACCCTGAGTCTCTTCTGATGTTCATGTCCTCAGCCATAGGATGGGCATCATTGTGGTCTGGTATCTTGGGCTTGAGCTTCCTTAGGGCATGTCCTTCTTCATCTTCCTCATCAGCAACATTAGGCACTCGGGCCTTGTTCTTCTGAACAGCTGGAATACTCCTGGTATTCCTTTTTGGTGCAAGCTTGGCCTTGGGGGCAGCTTTGGGTGCTTCCTTGGGCTTTGATGTTGCAGCCCCTGATCTAATAGCATCACCCATAAGCTTT
Organism: Triticum aestivum; assembly: GCF_018294505.1. Lineage (NCBI taxonomy): Eukaryota > Viridiplantae > Streptophyta > Magnoliopsida > Poales > Poaceae > Triticum > Triticum aestivum. Next base: position 21,802,053 of record NC_057813.1, read on the forward strand.
TGTGCCTTGGGTGCTGGTGCAGCTACCTCTTCTTCCTCTTCCATCATGGAAGGTTGCCCAACAACTCTGGCTATGGTCTTCTTGACCCTTTCCTTCCTTTTCTTTCCTTCAGCAGCTGGCTCTTTGGATTGAGATTCCAAAGGAATTTGAGTGGAGACTCTAGCTTTCGACATTGGTTGTCTTCCTGCTGGCCATTTAATCTTCATGCCTGGCTTTACTGCAGTTGAGCTGAACTTCTTCTTGAGCTCTACTTTCTTGGAAGTAGCCTCATCCTCTTCAGCTCTATAATCCTCATCTTCAGAGTCTGAAGTTCTCTTCTTACTTTGCCTGGTAGCAGCCTTAGGCAGGTTGCTAGGAGTGCTTCTGCTACCTTCATCTGAAGTGCTGGAGGGACTAGTGCCCTGACTCATGTCAATCTGCTCTTCTGACCTGTTCTGGCTGTCACTCTGGTCTGACATGCTGCAAACACTGACTACTGAACCTGTGAAGAGTTATAGATGAGATAGAGTGGATGAGCATCACAAAATGCAGAGATTTTTGCAAAAGAATGATTCAAAAATTCAGTTTTAGTTTTCCACAGAAAGCATTTCGGATCAACCGATTTTCAAACTCGGTGAACCGAAGCAGTTTTGGAACCTAAACTGATGAACTCAGTTGGACCGAGTCACAGTTCGGTGGCACCGAGACTGCTAGGGTTTCACAAAGTCCTAAAATCGGTCTCACCGATTAGCAATTCTCGGTCAGACCGAGAGTTACTAGTGCAATGGTATAAGCCAAATCGGTGGGACCGAGTTTTTCAACTCGGTGGGTCCGAGATGGTTTCGGCGGAAACCTAACCCTAAAATTTTGAATCTCATCTAATCTACGGATTGCATTGACTGGATAGGAGTGTTTCAATCGTGGCAAGAATCAATAAGAACACAATGTGCTAGGAATCAGACGAGGATAGCACAGTGATCGACTCCATACCCTAGCTCGGGGATGAACTCGCTACGGCGGCAACGGCGGGGTTGAATTCCGTTGACGGCGGTGGAGACCAGTGACAGGAGGTAGCTGGCGACGAGGAGACGATCCGGAGACCTTGGAGGTAGAGCGAGCTATTGCGTGGGCGAAGGGGTTCGGAGGAATTTCCAAATTTTTGCCCGTGACTATATATAGCCCGACCTTGTCAGTGTGACCGAGTGGAACAACTCAGTGGCACCGAGATGCATAACTGTGTACAGTTACAACAACTAGGTGTGACCGAAAAGTTCAAATCGGTTGCATCAAGATTGAAAACTTAGATCGACTTAATGATCTCGGTAGGACCAAAAGGAATTGGTCAGACCGAGAATCACAAAGAAGTTTTGGAAGTTTAAGTCTATGACGAATCGGGGACTCCGAGTGCTCCTCACACAGAGTGGTTCGAATCTGACTTGATCAAATTTTGTGATGTAGCATGAATAGAGTTTGAGACGAGAAAAGCATAGATAGCTAGAGAAGGTTCTTAGGCATTCTTGTCCATCCACATGGCAAAAAGAAAAAGAGGCAAATCAATCAAAACAACAAGTGGATGTCCTTGAACGAGTAAAATATGCACCAACATGCTCACACAATAAGATGGCAAATGAGATATGTGGCAAAACATGCACAACCAATTCTAGCATCTATCAAACAATTGGCGATGACTAGGTCATCTATATATGAGTATATTGACTTAGGAGTCAAATGAGAACATTTGATCATAGGTCATACTCATCATTTAAGCTCAAGTGGGGTTACCACTTTTACATAATGCATTGATGTGTTCACACCATTATAGTTGCTTTGACTCAATTCTTAGAGTTAAGCTCCCCCTAGATGTGAGATACCCCCTTAGAGGGATGAACTAACCTTGGGTTTTGTCGATGATGACTTCATGTAGGTGTTGAAGATGTGGATGCTCAATGTTGATGTAGATCATTTGGAGCAATCCATTGGAGTGAGTTGCACTTTCAACTTACCTACATTGGTTAGTCCCACAAGGAACAAACAAGAATATCCATAGACATAGAGTGATGCACACACAAGATGATGTCCATGAAATCATTAGGTTACCTTGTCCCTTGCCTTACCAACATGAGGGTTTGTGACTCCTTGAACTAGTGCAAGATGTGGAAGTTGATTGCACTTGTCCTTGGCATAATGATATGAGTGAAGAATGTTGGCGGAGTCACCCTCAAGAACTCTCTAGTTCTTCTTCTTCGGGATCCACATCATCTTGATGGGAATCCTTGGAGTTGTAGTTGTACTTGATGAAGTAGAACTTGACGTAGTCTTGGGAACCCACTTGAACGAGGCCTTAGGTGCTTCTTCAAATGCATCAATCTCTTCTTGAAGCTTGTCCTTGCCTTTGTTCTTGTGATCTTGTGGTGGAAGATCATCTTGTGCTTGTGTTCCCTTGAAGGAAGTAGGATCATACTTCTCTTGTTGAGGAACAAACTTCGTCTTGGGGTATTGATCTTCTTCCCACTCAACTCCATTGGCATTGAACTTTCGTTCAAAACCAACACCTTGATTCTTCCAGTGTCTTCCTTGCTTGCATACAATTTCCTCGAATTGCTTACTCCCGGCAAGGCTCTTGTAAACACCTTTCTCTATAATTCCCTTCAATAAGCTATTTTCTTGCTCAAGTGTAACTTGGCTAAGAGAATCATTAGTGGAATCAAGAGAACTACTAGAAGCAACAATATTGACATTATTATTGTTACTACTAGAGGAAGTATCTTTCTTGTACTTGTTACTAGACTTGACTTGAGGCATGTAAGTAGATAAGAGTAAACGCTTGGCAATGTAAAAAGAGCTTTTCTTACGGAGATCGTCATTGATTGCTTTTAAGAACTCATGCTTTTGCTCAAGATTGAGCTTTTCAAAGCGTAACTTCTCATGAGCCCTTAAAAGTTCTCGATGATCTTCGAAGATAGTTTCATGAGCCAACTTAAGAGTGTTTAGTTCTTTAGTTAGAAGCTCAATCTTCTCCTTATCATTGTCATTCATTTTATCTTGATTAGCATGATTAATTGATGTTTCATCATAGTATTCATCACTAGAGTTGTCAACAAGTAGATCATCATCCACAAGCAAGTCATCTTCATCACTATTGAAATCAACATACTCAGGATGTGTTATCTTTGGACCTTTGTCCATGAAGCATCTTCCAATTCCTTCATTTGGTGAATCAAATATGTCATAGGAGTTGGTTGACACAAGTGCTAGACCAGCAACACCTTCATCTTGAGTATGTTCGGAGTCGAAGTGATAGCTTCTCTCGGAGTGATTGTCAGAGTCGGAGCCGGATACCCATTCACCAACATGAGCTTGATGTCTTTGTTTTGTGCAGCTCCTTGATGACTTGTCCTTCCTTTCCGAATCCTTGCTTCTCTGTGAGGGTCTTCGTTCATAACGATCATCTCTACTCCTCCTCTCTCTTGGTGGTGATTCTTCTCTTTTGCTTCTTTTTTTTGGAGAATCTTCTCTTCTTTTGTAGGGTGTCGTACACTCATTGAAATAGTGTCTAGGTCTCCCACAATTGTAGCAATTGCGCTCTCGACTAGAAGATCTTCTGTCATGGTAAGACCTTGTCTTGGAGCTTCTTTCTTTGCTTCTACTCTTGTAGAATTTGTTGAAGTTCTTCACCATTAAGCTCAATTCTTCATTGAACGTTTGTTTCTCACTTGATGATGTGGGGGCTTCAATTGAGGCTTTGTAAGCACCACTTGACTTGTTGTGAAGTTCCTCCTTATCCTTGAGAGACATCTTATGAGCAACAATTCTTCCAATGACTTCCGTTGGCTTGAGATCTTTGTAGTTTGGCATCATTTGGATCAATGTGCACACGGTATCATACTTTCCATCCAATGCTCTTAGGATCTTCTTGATGATGAATCTGTCGGTCATCTCTTCACTCCCTAAGCCGGCAATCTCATTTGTAATAAGATCAAGCCTAGAGTACATTTCAGCGACACCTTCACCATCCTTCATTTTGAACTTGTCAAGATGACTTTGGAGCACATCCAACTTGGATTCCTTGACGGATTCAGTACCTTCATGCATATCAATCAAAGTATCCCAAATTTCCTTTGCATTCTCAAGACGGCTGATTTTGTTGAATTCTTCGGGGCACAATCCGTTGAAGATGATATCACAAGCTTGAGCGTTGTATTGCAGCATCTTCAATTCTTCCGCATTAGCTTCACAGTTCGGCTCTCTCCCATCAAAGAATTCATCTTGCAAGCCAATACAAATAATTGCCCAAACGGTGGGGTTATGTCCGAGAATATGCATTTTCATCTTATGCTTCCAACTAGCAAAGTTAGTACCATCAAATTAAGGACCTCTATGGTGATAATTTCCCTTGCTAGACGCCATACTCTCCTACGTTGTGAAACCAAGGCTATGACCACCAAAGCTATGGAAATCAAAGAAAATGGAGACCAAAGCTCTGATACCACTTGTAGGACCTTGAAGTAGGTCTAGAGGGGGGGTGATTAGACTACTTGACCAACTAAAAACTTAACCTTTTCCCAATTTTAGAGTTTGGCAGATTTTAGCTATCTTAGGACAAGTCAAGCAATCATCACACAAATCAAGCAAGCATGCAAAGAGTATATGGGCAGCGGAAATTAAAGCATGCAACTTGCAAGAAAGTAAAGGGAAGGGTTTGGAGGATTCAAACGCAATTGGAGAGACAGATGTTTTTGGCGTGGTTCTGACAGGTGGTGCTATCGTACATCCACGTTGATGGAGACTTTAACCCACGAAGGGTAACGGTTGCGCGAGTCCACGGAGGGCTCCACCCACGAAGGGTCCACGAAGAAGCAACCTTGTCTATCCCACCATGGCTGTCGCCCACAAAGGACTTGCCTCACTAGCGGTAGATCTTCACGAAGTAGGCGATCTCCTTGCCCTTACAAACTCCTTGGTTCAACTCCACAATCTTGTCGGAGGCTCCCAAGTGACACCTAGCCAATTTAGGAGACACCACTCTCCAAGAAGTAACAAAAGGTGCGTTGATGATGAACACCTTGCTCTTGTGCTTCAAATGATAGTCTCCCCAACACTCAACTCTCTCTCATAGGATTTGGATCTGGTGGAAATAGTATTTGAGTGGAAAGCAACTTGGGGAAGGCTAGAGATCAAGATTCATATGGTAGGAATGGAATATCTTGGCCTCAACACACGAGTAGGTGGTTCTCTCTCAGAAATGGTAAGTTGGAAGTGTAGGTTTAGTCTGATGGCTCTCTCCACGAATGAAGAGGAGGTGGAGGGGTATATATAGCCTCCACACAAAATCTAACCGTTACACACAATTTACCAAACTCGGTGGGACCGATTCAACAGACTCGGTCGGACCGATTTAGTAAACCTAGTGACCGTTATTGATTTTCGGTGGGACTGACATGCAACTCGGTGAGACCTATTCGGTTAGGTTTAGGGCATAACATAATCTCGGTAAGACCGATTACACAAACTCGGTGAGACTGATTTTGGTAATAAGCTTTCCAGAGAGTTGGTCAGGTAAACTCGGCGGGACTGATTTGCTCTTTTTGGTGAGACTCAAATGTTACAAAAGGGAAACAGAGAGTTTACATTGCAATCTCGGTGGGACCGATCGCTCACATCGGTTTAACCGAAACGTTACAAAGGGAAACATAGAGATTACAATCCCATCTCGGTGAGACCGAGATCCCTATCAGTAGGACCGATTTGCCTAGGGTTTGTGGCAGTGGCGATGACTTTTGAAATCGGTGGCGCCGGATAGGAAGAATCGGTGTGACCGATTTTGGCTCTGGGTTTAGGTCATTTGTGGATGTGAGAAAGTAGCTGAGGGTTTTGGAGCATATCACTAAGAACATGAAGCAAGAGGCTCATTAAGCAACACCTCATCCCTCCTTGATAGTATTGGCTTTTCCTATACACTCAATGTGATCTTGGATCACTAAAATATAAAATGAAGAGCCTTGAGCTTTTGAGCTTGAGCCAATCATTTGTCCTTAGTATTTTGAGGGATCCACTTTCATCATCCATGCCATGCCATTCATTGAGCTTTCCTGAAATAATAGTCTTGGAATAGCATTAGCTCAATGAGCTATATGTTGTTATGAATTACCAAAACCACCTAGGGATAGCTGCACTTTCAATATTATTAGCACAATTGACATCAAGAGAATTTATAGGAAAATCATTGCAATGATGCTTTTTATTAAAGGAGTTATCGTGAATCTCTTCATAAATTTCTTCATCATAATTTTCAGATTCACAAATTTCAAGCAAAACTTCATAAAGATAATCTAGTGCACAAAACTCACTAGCAATTGGTTCAACATAATTGGATCTCTTAAAGAGATTAGCAAGCGGATGAGGATCCATAGATCTTAGGTTCTCTGTTTAGCAATAAATAAGCATCTATTCCAACGAAACAAGCAAATGAAAGGGCAAGCAAAAGAGAGGAGGAGATTGGGAAAGAAAGGGTGAATAAAAATGGCAAGGGTGAAGTGGGGGAGAGGAAAATGAGAGGCAAATAATGTAAATGCGAGGGAGATGTGTTTGTGATGGCTACTTGGTATGTCTTGACTTGAGCGAAGACCTCCCCGGCAACGGCGCCAGAAATCCTTCTTTCTACGTCTTGAGCTTGCGTTGGTTTCCCCAAAGAGGAGAGGGTGATGCAGAAAGTGTAGCGTAAGTATTTCCCTCAGTTTTGAGAACCAAGTTATCAATCTAGTAGGAGGCTCCTCAAAAGTCCCACGCGCCTACACAAACAAACTGAGAACTCACAACCAACGTGATAAAGGGGTTGTTAATCCCTTCACGGCCTCTTGCAAAAGTGAGATCTAATAGAGAGATAATAATATATTTTTGGTATTTTGTAATATAGATGCAAAAAGTAAAGATGCAAATAAAAGTAGATTGAAAGCAAATATGATAAGAGATAGACCCGGGGGCCATAGGTTTCACTAGAGGCTTCTCTCGAGATAGCATAAGTATTACGGTGGGTGAACAAATTACTGTCGAACAATTGATAGAAAAGCGCATAGTTATGAGATTATCTAGGCATGATCATGTATATAGGCATCACGTCCATAACAAGTAGACCGACTCCTGCCTGCATCTACTACTATTACTCCACACATCAACCGACTCCTGCCTGCATCTCGAGTATTAAGTTCATAAGAACAGAGTAACGCTTTAAGCAAGATGACATGATGTAGAGGGATAAACACATGCAATATGATGTAAACCCCATCTTGTTAACCCCGATGGTAACAATACAATACGTGTCTTGCAACCCTTTCTGTCACTGGGTAAGAACACCGCAAGATTGAACCCAAAGCTAAGAACTTCTCCCATGTCAAGAAAGATCAATCTAGTATGCCAAACCAATCTGATAATTCAAAGAGACTTGCAAAGATAACTCAATCATACATAAAAGAATTCAGAGAAGATTCCAATATTATTCATAGATAAACTTGATCATAAACCCACAATTCATCGGATCTCGACAAGCACACCCTAAAAAGAGATTACATCGAATAGATTTCCACGAGAGAGGGGGAGAACATTGTATTGAGATCCAAAAAGAGAGAAGAAGCCATCTAGCTAATAACTATGGACCCGTAGGTCTGTGGTGAACTACTCACAACTCATCGAAGGGGCTATGGTGTTGATGTAGAAGCCCTCCATGGTCGATTCCCCCTCCGGCAGAGTGCCGGCGAAGGCTCCAAGATGAGATCTCGCGGATACAAAAGGTTACGGCGGTGGAAATTGTGTTTCATGGTGCTCCTGGATGTTTTCGGGGTCTGTAGGTATATATAGGAGGAAGAAGTACGTCGGTGGCCGCCCGAGGGGCCCATGAGACAGGGGGGCACGCCCTATAGGGGGGTGCGCCCTCCTATCTCGTGGGACCCACGGAGGCTTCTTGACTTGCACTCCAAGCTCTCCGGATCAGATTTGTTCCAAAAATAACGCTCCCGAAGGTTTCATTCCGGTTGGACTCCGTTTGATATTCCTTTTCTTCGAAATACTGAAATAGGCAAAAAAACAGCAATATGGGCTGGGCCTCCGGTTAGTAGGTTAGTCCCAAAAATGATATAAATATGTAAAATAAAGCCCATAAACATCCAAAAGGGGTAATATAATAGCATGGAACAATCAAAAATTATAGATACGTTGGAGACGTATTAGCAACCAATCGGCTGGGTCGGAACGGAGAAACTACATTGTCGTGTTCATCGGGAGGCAACCGGCTTGGACGGAATAGCCGATTGAAACGAGGCCTAGCATACTGCAAAATGGAGGAAACGACCTTGTGTTCGACCACCTACGGTCGAAACAGGATCCTGTTCATTGGGAGGGGTCTGGCGTACCGCAAAACGGAGGAAACCGACTTGTATTTGAGTACCTACGATCGAAACGGGGTCCTTTTGATCGGGAGGGGTGTGGCATACCTCAAAACGGAGGAAACGGACTTGTGTTGGAGCGCTAAGGTCAAAACGGGGGTCCTATTCATCGGGAGGGGTGTTTCCTACCGCAAAACGGGACTCCACGGGCTACTGCTCATCTCCACCATCGACATCCTCCAGCCTCCACGGGCTACTGTTCTTACACCATCGACGTCCTCCAGCCTGCACCTGCGACTATTCATCCACCGGCTCCTGTTCATCGAACCTTCATCGCTCCTCCACCTGCTACTATTCAACCAGCCCACTCCACGGGGTCCTTTTCAACCACCCCTCCATGGGCTACTGTTCATCTAGCCCTCTACCGGCTACTGTTCAACCAGCCCTCCATGGGGTCGTCCTGTTCATCCAGCTCTCCACGAGGTCCAGTTCATACACCCCCAACCGGCTCGATCGATCGGGGTCCTGTTCATCCAGCGGGAACGACCTCTACTACCATGGGGTCCTATTCATCCAACCCCCACCTGGAACTATTCATCC